>NC_139802.1:44233726-44273726 GCF_963457635.1 Microchirus variegatus
ACACGTACTTATAGAAGATAAAGACACGCTGTCATCCTTAAACTAATAGTTCAGGTGTTTGAAGGTGTTTATACATAAGTCAGCGACGTGGGACATAAGAAAAAAATAAGCTAACATTCACTTAACAAAAGCTCACGCACTAAAAATCTACTCCATCTTAATTCTACGTCATTGGTTCTCAAAGTGCGGCCCGGGGCCCAATGGCGGCCCGCAGAAACATTTCTGGCGGCCCTGCAGTGAATTACAGTTGATAGTTTTAATCCAGGAGCTACTAAAGCTTGTTAAATGTTTATTGGACATTACTGGATACAGAAACAATAAGTGTAAACAAAAATACTGGGTATTTACCTGGTTTCTATATGGTGAATTTTAGTGTATTATTAGGTTATAAGCTGGTAATAAGCAGGTAGCTACAGCCCCCAATTACTAGCTATTTACCCAGTAAATATATGGTAACAGAAATGTGTTACTTGGTATTAACCTGTAATTAGGAGGTAAGAACAATGAGCAACTTCATCTTTCTCGTAAAAACATACTCTTAAGATGTCGTAGACTTAAGATGATGTAGGTTTTTATTTGAGTAAGACGCTAAAATCTCTGTTTCTTTTGGCGTTTTTTCCCAAATCTCTATTTCTTGGCTCGGCTCGAGCCTGAGATAAAGACCAACGTTTGTTTTTGAACGTGAGTTTTTCAGTCACATGACCACGACTGTGTGTCATAACAGTGCAGGGGGCGTGGGAAATAACTGTTCACCTCTCCACAGCCCACATGACCTCTGACCTCTGAGGCCACAGCATAGATATAGATATATATATATCTATATCTATATATATATAGAGATATATTGATATATATCTTGTATTAATATTGTTATTATCCCCAAACATGAAGAATAAGAAGCAGAAAGAATAACAATCAAGAACAAAACACAAATACAAAAAGTGTATTTTTGCAGCATTTTCTCTCAGGAAACTGATGTTTGTTCCCCTTTTGTAAACCGCTCACTCTCCCACACCAAAGTCTATATTACAAATCTGTTATTTTGTGACTTTGATTTCACCCTAAAGCAAAAAAACAACAACAGATTTTCTCTATGGACTTTGGTGCAGAGCAACCTGAACTGTCCCTTGAAACGTTAATCAGCATAAATGTAGTTTCTTTGCGTCCATTTTGTCATTTTCCAGCGTTTTTTCCATATAAATATGACATATTTCACTGGACGATCGCATGCTAACGTCTGTCCTTGTGTTATTATTAGCTGTGAAAGCAGCAACAACACAAACTCGACACAATACGCTCTTTGACGCGTCGTCGTCGTCGTCGTCTCGTGACACATTTAAACCTGGATTAATGTAATTGATCACATCATTAAAAAGTGCCGTCACACCTTCACTGTGGTTTTTACATGAGGATGTGGATCCTGTTCAACTGGATGTGTGTGTGTGTGTGTGTGTGTGTGCGTGTGCGTGTGTGTGTGCGTGTGTGTGTGTGTGTGGTTGACACAGCTGTTGCTCTGTGTTTGTTCAGGTCTCGTCTGCAGCAGCGTCCCTGACTCTGCTGTTGATGTTGTTTGTTGTCGTTTTTATGCCGCCATGTTTTTTTGGATTATTCGATAATCATCTAATTCTGCACACAGTGACTCGACTTTTATCATGTATGTATTTTATCATTTTGTAAAGTAGCATTTTTGAAATGTAGGAAATATGAATGCGTCTACAAGTTCATATTTAATAATAACAATTAGAGAATTTGACTGTAAATGATGCTATTGTAGCCAAACTACTACAGCTATACACTGCAAAAAATACCCCAAAACAAGTCAAATTATCTGAAGTATCTTCATAATAATGGTTAATAAGTCCAAAAATGCTGTGATTAGATAAATTCGCTGAATTCAAGTCAATTACGTATTTTAATTTTTTCCAGTGTAGTTCAGTTTTTATGCTAACCGTAAATCTAGCGCTAAATGTTTGCAAAAGTCGCAAAAAACACAAACTGTACAAACAAAGTGGTAGTGTCGATTTTCAGAATTTTTTTTTTCCAAAAATTCCAAATTCCAATTACGAATTTACAAAATTCGCCAAAACATTTTTTTTGAGTAGTAGTAGCTGTCAATCACGCTGTAGCCCCGCATTAAAGGGCGTCCCCCATTTTTTTTAGCTCTCGGCATCGGCTCGAACCCGTTCAGAACTGCTCGCGGTGCTAGTTATTATTATTATTATTACGGCAAATTTATCGCATTTTTGAGGGTCTGAACCAATTTTTGCGACCGCATCAGGCCTGGTGAAAATGTACGCATTTAAAAGGTTCGGCGAAAAAGCGTGGAAAATTGGAAGTGGGAGGGGCGATATAGCAGACGACCCAAAAGTAGCTGCTGAGAGTGTGAAAATGTCGCCACCTGATGGCCGTTCAAGAAATGACAGGCTTCAAGAGCAGCATATTCCTTCCATTTATTCAGTTCAGGTCACATCGGTTCATCAGTGAGAGGACGTATCGCTAACAAACAGGAGACAGGAAGTGAAAGTTGTCCCTGAAAAGACAAACTTCCTGTTTCAGACTCTTTTTTATCAGAACCAGGAAACAGAGGAAAAAGGAGGCATGTGCGACACGGAAATCCCTCCCCGAGGTCTCATCCTGTCCTCGTGCTGCAGCTGGATGAAAAGACGAGTTCACGTCTGTCACTTTCTGCGTTTTAGTTCACGTTATTTGCTGTAGTTTGTCCTTTTTTTTAGTTATTTTAGTTTCTTTAGGTTTTGTCTTCCAGGACAGAGGAGGGATTAGAAATAGACAAACGCTGAGTCAGGGAATCTCTTTTTTAAACGTAGACAGAAAACACAGGACGTCTGTCTCTGTCTTCACCCGTCCTTAGTTTGTCAGTGTTTTCACCAAACCTTTGGTCTTTATTAGCCGTGTTGTCTCTAATCTAATCCACACAAATCCACGTTTAATCCCTCACTGTTTCAGCCGCAGAGATTACAGAGTTTAATCCAACACGATGTCAAACAGAGATTTACCCCTAAAAGGATTTCGAGCTTTTGACGCGATGATCGGGCTAATATCGGCGCCGTGACGTCACGACGGACGGGATTATTTTTCCGGGATGATTCGGCAGGTTTTACTCGCTCCTCTGTGACTTTGTTTCAGGACATGTTTGACTTTAACAGTCCAGCTCCTCCCCTAGTGCAGGAAGAAATGCATCATGGGAGTTGTTTTTTTCAAATGTTCTTTTGCCATTTTAGGACCTTTTTTTGGTCATAAACACTGACCTTGTCAGGACTTGTAGTCGTCATGGAGACCAAAACCTGGTCCTGATGAGTGTGTGTGTGTGTTCTTGTATTAGTGGCTTTGTGAGGACCAAAAAAATGGTATAATCCATACGTAGTGAGGACATTTTTGGGGGTTCAGACCTGGTTCCTAAATTGGGTTTAGGTTAAAGGTCAGGGTTAGTCCTCAGATCAGGTTCCTGATGTGTGTTTTTTTTGTCTCTTCAGAGATTATGAACGATGTCATCAAGAAGGTAAAGAAGAAGGGAGAATGGAAGGTAAGATCATCATGAACACACACTTATATACACACACACACAGCTTTATAACTAACTAGCTAACTAGGTTAGTAATCTCAAATGCGCTCTGGTGTTTCCAGGCGCTGATCGTGGACCAGCTGAGCATGAGGATGCTGTCGTCCTGCTGCAAGATGACCGACATCATGACGGAGGGAATCACCAGTAAGATCTTCACGTCCTTCACGTCCTTCAGTCTTTGTCCTCAGTGTCCTTGTGTGTGTGTGTGTGTGTGTTCACGTTCACGCTGCTTTGTCTCCCTCTAGTTGTCGAGGACATCAACAAGCGGCGAGAACCTCTGCCCAGTCTGGAGGCCATTTACCTGATCACACCTACAGAGAAGGTTAGCGCGCACACACACACACACACACACACACACACACACACACACACACATACATACGATCAATGCTAACAGAAGTGTGCGCTGTGTCTGACTCTGTGTGTGTGTGTGTGTGTGTGTGTGTGTCCTCAGTCCGTCCACACCCTCATCGGAGACTTCAAAGATCCCCATTCAGCGAAATACAAGGCAGCTCACGTTTTCTTCACTGACTGTGAGTTTGTTATTATTGTTATTAATAATATATAATTATTACACTGTTTATGTAAATTCAGCAGAACAGTAGTTCACTGTCCACTGCCTCCAACCTAGTTTGATAGCTGGGTTCGCTATCTAGCAAGCTAACGAACCAAGCTGTCCTACTGGTGCACATCTGTGAACCAAGCTAGCACAACTTATCTAACTTGTGAAATTCTGAAACTAACATATTTTATCTTGTTTTTAAGAACAATTAGCTAACTAGTCAACGTAAACATAATCTAGGTTACATAATATCCCAGTTTTTTAAGAACAATTAGCTCGCTAGTTGACAGAAAAATAAACTAGTTTACATAATATCCCAGTTTTAAGAACAATTAGCTAGCTAGTGAACAGAAAATAAACTATTTTACATAATATCCCAGTTTTTAACAACAATTAGCTAGCTAGTTAACAGAAAAATACACTAGTTTACATAATACCCAGTTTTTAACAACAGTTAGCTAGTTAAGAGAAAAATACACTAATTTACATAATATCCCAGTTTTTTAAGAACAATTAGCTAGCTAGCAGCGCAAAACATTTGATTTCCTGTGGTTAATGTTAGTGTTGTATCCAGGTTTGCTAACTAGCAAGCTAGCCCAGGCTATTTGATAGACTCTTTATGTGGCATTTCAGAAATAAAAACGTCGCAGTAACAACAAATGCTAGTCACTAACGTTGTGTGTCGTCGATGTATGAAATGTAAACGCTGTTGTTTGTGTTCTGTGGTTCGTAGCCTGCCCCGATCCTCTGTTCAACGAGCTGGTGAAGAGCCGCGCGTCGAAAACCACAAAGACTCTGACGGAGATCAACATCGCTTTCCTTCCCTACGAGTCTCAGGTAGGCGCGAGGGGGGTCGTACCTATGTTCCCCGGGTCCAAGGTTCCCCGGTCACATACAAAGCTGGGAATATAAGGACCCTTTGGGTGAACAGCAGGGAATATAAGGACCCTTTGGGTGAACAGTGGGGAATATAAGGACCCTTTGGGTGAACAGTGGGGAATATAAGGACCCTTTAGGTGAACAGCAGGGAATATAAGGACCCTTTGGGTGAACAGTGGGGAATATAAGGGTCCTATGTTCCCGGTCACATACAAAGCTGGGAACATAGGACCCTTTGGGTGAACAGCGGGGAATATAAGGACCCTTTGGGTGAACAGCGGGGAATATAAGGACCCTTTGGGTGAACAGTGGGGTATATAAGGGTCCTATTTTTCCCCGGTCACAAAGCGGGGAACATAGGACCCTTTGGGTGAACACCGGGGAATATAAGGACCCTTTGGGTGAACAGCGGGGAATATAAGGACCATTTGGGTGAACAACGGGGAATATAGGACCCTTTGGGTGAACAGTGGGGAATATAAGGACCATTTGGGTGAACAGCGGGGAATATAAGGACCCTTTGGGTGAACAGTGGGGAATATAAGGACCCTTTGGGTGAACAGCAGGGAATATAGGACCCTTTGGGTGAACAGCGGGGAATATAAGGACCCTTTGGGTGAACAGTGGGGAATATAAGGACCCTTTGGGTGAACAGCGGGGAATATAAGGACCCTTTGGGTGAACAGTTTGGAATATAAGGGTCCTATGTTCCCGGTCACATACAAAGCGGGGGAAGATAGGACCCTTTGGGTGAACAGCGGGGAATATAAGGACCCTTTGGGTGAACAGTGGGGAATATAAGGACCCTTTGGGTGAACAGAGGGGAATATAAGGACCCTTTGGGTGAACAGCGGGGAATATAAGGACCCTTTGGGTGAACAGTGGGGAATATAAGGACCCTTTGGGTGAACAGAGGGGAATATAAGGACCCTTTGGGTGAACAGCGGGGAATATAAGGACCCTTTGGGTGAACAGTGGGGAATATAAGGACCCTTTGGGTGAACAGCGGGGAATATAAGGACCCTTTGGGTGAACAGTGGGGAATATAAGGACCCTTTGGGTGAACAGCAGGCAATACAAGGACCCTTTGGGTGAACAGTGGGGAATATAAGGACCCTTTGGGTGAACAGCGGGGAATATAAGGACTCTTTGGGTGAACAGAGGGGAATATAAGGACCCTTTGGGTGAACAGCGGGGAATATAAGGACCCTTTGGGTGAACAGTGGGGAATATAAGGACCCTTTGGGTGAACAGCAGGGAATATAAGGACCCTTTGGGTGAACAGCGGGGAATATAAGGACCCTTTGGGTGAACAGCAGGCAATACAAGGACCCTTTGGGTGAACAGTGGGGAATATAAGGACCCTTTGGGTGAACAGCAGGCAATACAAGGACCCTTTGGGTGAACAGTGGGGAATATAAGGACCCTTTGGGTGAACAGCGGGGAATATAAGGACTCTTTGGGTGAACAGAGGGGAATATAAGGACCCTTTGGGTGAACAGCGGGGAATATAAGGACCCTTTGGGTGAACAGTGGGGAATATAAGGACCCTTTGGGTGAACAGCAGGGAATATAAGGACCCTTTGGGTGAACAGCGGGGAATATAAGGACCCTTTGGGTGAACAGCAGGCAATACAAGGACCCTTTGGGTGAACAGTGGGGAATATAAGGACCCTTTGGGTGAACAGCGGGGTATATAAGGACGCTTTGGGTGAACAGTGGGGAATATAAGGACCCTTTAGGTGAACAGCAGGGAATATAAGGACCCTTTGGGTGAACAGTGGGGAATATAAGGGTCCTATGTTCCCGGTCACATACAAAGCGGGGGAAAATAGGACCCTTTGGGTGAACAGTGGGGAATATAAGGACCCTTTGGGTGAACAACACAACATATAAGGGTCCTGTTTTCCCTGGTCACTTACAAAGTGGGTAACACAGGACCTGGGGAACATAGGTACGGCCCTGGCGTGAGAGACACAGAATTGTCGTGTCCCTCTCTGTCTCTGCAAAGACAGAAAGAGTTGAAGCAGTGAGTCGACGAGCTGACACATGAAAAACAGTGAGGTTGTAGGTTAATAGCATCGGGGATTATTAACAGAAGACAAAGATAGAAACATAAATAACACTCCCTGGTGGCGTCTTTGCACAGTGCCGCTGACTCAGCGGTCACTCTGTTTTTGGAAAATGTGTTCCCTCCTCCTTCTCTGCCCTTCAAAGATTTCCAACCTGGGTTTTTGTTGTTGTGGGAGGGAGGACTGAGGACATGAGAGAGGACACATTTAGAAAGATTAAGCACTTTGTAGGCACTGTTACATGTCTACCTTATATTATGTTTATTTGTATATTTCCTCTCATCATCCTTTACTCTCTCTCTCTCTCTCTCTCTCTCTCTATCCCACAATGCCTTGCTTCCTCGCTCCTGTCTGCTCTAATTAATTCAGAGTCGGTGATTTTTTTCAGCTCCAGGCAAATTGCAGCGTTTTAGCCCCGCCCTCTGGGTCCCGACGCTGCTGTCCGATTGGACGAGTCAGGGTCCTCACGGGAGGGCGGTAACCAATGGAAACCAGACAAACGTAGGAGCAGCGTTTGTCACGTGACCGTGGACAGATGGAGGAGGAGGAGGAGGAGGAGGAGGGAGAGGTAGTGAGGGATGCTGGGAAGAGGAAAGACGAGGAAAGAGGAAGGATGAGCAGAGAGAATAGTGAGGAAATTAAAGGGATAGTTCCAACGGTTTGGAAACTTGAATTTCCTGTTGGAAAAAGTCTGTCTAACAGGACGTAGCTAAGAAAACATACATATATGATGGTGTAGATTTTACTGGGTGACCATTTTCAAGTGACTTCTTGATTTCAGTGTCATATAATACGTGTGTGTGTGTGTGTGTGTGTGTGTGTGTGTGTGTGTGTGCAGGTGTACTCTCTGGACAATCCAGATGCCTTCCACAGTTTCTACAGTCCTCACAAGACCCAGCTCAAGAACCCAGTGATGGAGAGGCTGGCCGAGCAGCTGGCCACGCTCTGCGCCACCCTGAAGGAGTACCCTGCCGTCAGATACCGAGGGTGAGCAGCAGCAGCAGGGGGCGCTAAAAGCAGGTCAAGCTAGCGGCCCGCGTGGTTAAAATGGGTAATAAGTGGAACGAACGGATTAAATTATGACGAGCTACTGATGCCGGTCACCGAGTCAATCCCACTTCAGACTTCCGACCAGCTAGCTAACTTTAAAAAAGCCAAGAATGAGAGAAAAATGCGAAGAATAAATATTTGGTGGCAATATTTAAATGTTACGATAAGTCATGTCATGTTATTTCCCCCAATGTAACAATGACACTTATTTAGTTTAAGTGCTGCTGTAAGTTAAAAACAGGTATGGATTAAACTTGTTTTGTAGCTTGTTTTAACGTTAGCTTTCCTCTCTATGCAGACGATACGCTCCTGTTTACCATCACCACAAAAAATGAGCTACTCGGATCAAAACCTATGTATTTTTTTCATATAGAAATTTACAATTTAGGGGGTAGGGTGTAGGGGTAGGTGCTACCTTGCAGATAGCCTTATATTTACCAATATGGTGCAGCCCATTTGGACGCATCTTTATCTTGTTTATCTCGTTTCTTTTCCGTCTTGGTGTCAGGGAGTACAAGGACAACGCCACGCTGGCTCAGCTGGTTCAGGACAAACTGGACGCCTACAAAGCTGATGACCCCACCATGGGAGAGGTGAGCTCAGCATTTAATATGCTAATGAAATAAAATTTGGTGCTATCATCGTATTTCACGAGTCTGGACGGGATGGTACAGTATATTCTCAGCATTCATATTTTGTTGCGTTTCCTCTCTTTCTTCTGTAGGGTCCAGATAAGGCTCGCTCACAGCTGATCATCCTGGACAGGGCGTTCGATCCCGTCTCGCCCGTCCTCCATGAGCTCACCTTCCAGGCCATGGGCTACGACCTGCTGCCCATCGAAAACGACGTCTACAAGTACGACAAAAAACATTTCACCGTGTCGCTCTCCAGTCCTGTGTTTGCGTGTTAATGATGTGATGTTTTTTTAAGTAAATTCAAGACGTGAGTGATCCTCCTCCGCAGGTACGAGACCAGCGGAATCGGAGACTCCCGCGAGAAGGAGGTCCTGCTGCACGAGGACGATGACCTGTGGGTTAGCCTGAGACACAAACACATAGCCGAGGTTTCCCAGTGAGTAACGCTGTTTGTCTTCACCGCTTTATAAACACAATAAAACAAATCGTTTGTACCCGTGTGTCATTGGTTCGTCCTCTGACTGCTGTGTGTGTGTGTTCTGTGTTTCAGGGAGGTGACGCGTCAGCTGAAGGAATTTTCCGCCAGCAAGAGGATGAACACTTCTGGAGAGAAGGTAATGAGGAGCCTGAACGTTCAGTTTAATCCCTTCAAAATAAAACAGCCAGTAATGACATTATTTCATGCAGGTGGCCATCTTTTACCGCCGTGTTTCTAGAGCAATCTGAACAGGAAAACCAGCCAGAGTGTGTATTTAACATGTATCTGTAGGGTGATTAGCTTAGCATAGCATTGAGCTTTTAATCATGCGGCGTGCAAGTGCATTTGACCGGTCATGGCCAATCACGTGAAATTCGGTGCATCCCTACTTCCATCACATCACTTTCTAGCTAGCTCGCTAGCTAGTTGACATAAGCTATTTGCTGCTAACATCATGAACAAACAGCGTTGACAGGCATGTTTTATTAGCTCAGTAGCACTGTCACTAGTCAGCAAATTTTAATTAAATTTACTAAGCTAGCTAGCTAACTAATGTATGCTATCCATCACTAATATCATCAGTGTTCACTGTTATGTAACGTTAGTTCAGTGGCTGTTACTTTTCAGAAAAAAACTAACTAGCTAGCTAGTGTAAGCTAATCACCACAGGAATGTAATGTTAGCTCAGTGTCTTTGTCACTTTTCAACCAAATGTAATTCTTTAAATAAGCTAGCTAGCTAACTAACATACGATATTCATCACTAATATCATCTTTGTGTTGACAGTAATCTAATGTTAGCTCAGTGGCTGTAACTTTTCAGAAAAAATAAATAGGATTTACTGACCAACTAACTAGCTAGCTAATCACCACAGGAATGTAATGTTAGCTCAGTGTCTTTGTCACTTTTGAGCCAAATATAATTCTTTTTTAAATAAGCTAGCTAGCTAATGTGCTGATTTGTCACATGGCCCCGTATCAGATATATATAAATATATGATCTAGGATATGTGGTTTGACCTTAGCCTTCGTAAATGTTAGTTTACAAAGTCTTCAAGCACCACTTGTGTCTTTTGTCTCCACAGACTACAATGAGGGATTTGTCTCAGATGCTAAAGAAGATGCCACAGTACCAGAAGGAGCTCAGTAAGGTCAGTGTGTGTTTGTGTTTTCCTGTGTGTTTGTGTGTGTTTGTATTAGTCGGTGAGCGTTAGCGCTGACTGTTGCCTTTTGTCTCCCTCAGTACTCCACTCACCTGCAGTTGGCCGAAGACTGTATGAAACATTACCAGGGAACAGTGGACAAACTGTGCCGCGTTGAACAGGTGAGATCACGATTGAGTTTTAACGCCTTTAACACCGTGTTTTCTTGTCGTCGTCCATCCATTTGTCCCGTTCTTCTGAACGTGATATCTCAAGAACGTCTTGAGGGAATCCTTTGAAGTTTGGCACAAACCTTCACATGGATGCTCTGGTGAACTTGATCAGATTTTGGTGGCCAAATATTGAAGATCACGTTCACTGTGACCTGGTCAGAAGCTGAAAAACTGAATCTCACCAAGACTTCCAGTGAAAACCTACACATTTGTCAGAACAAGGATGTTTCTGGTCAACGTTTAGAGCTAAACAGTTACTCAAACCCATTTTGGGCCCATAAAGAAAATTTCAATGACCTGAGATTACCGTTTACCGTTTTCTCTTGCAGGACTTGGCCATGGGAACAGACGCAGAGGGGGAGAAGATCAAAGACCCGATGAGGGCCATCGTGCCAATCCTGCTGGACGCTAACGTTAGCACGTACGACAAGATCCGCATCATCCTGCTCTACATTTTCCTCAAGAACGGTGAGTGGAACGACAGAAAAATGACTCATCCTATCAAGGAGGTATCTCAAGAACGTCTTGAGGATGATTCACTTTTGTAGGTCAAAGTTCAACGTCTCTCCAGCCTCATGTTTTTGTTGCCTTGTGAATGCATGAATTTGAGAAAACCTGCGTGTGTGTGTTCAGGCATCACGGAGGAGAACCTGAACAAGCTGATCCAACACGCCCAGATTCCTCCTGAGGACAGCGAGATCATCACCAACATGGCTCACCTGGGCGTCCCCATCATCACAGACGTAAGAGCCTCACACTTTTATTTTATTTTCTTAACGGTTTCATTCATGTATTCATACACTTCTCCTTTGTCTGCCGTCTTCAGTCCACCCTCCGCCGAGGAAAGAAGTTGGACAGGAAGGAGCGCGTGAGCGAACAGACCTATCAGCTGTCCCGCTGGACACCACTGGTCAAGGACATCATTGAGGTGTGTGTGTGTGATTGGTTGCTTCTGAAATGTGTTTTCTGACAAATACAGTATTTATTATTATTATGATGATGATGTATGTTTTTTTGTTGTCCTGTAGGACGCTATCGATGATAAACTGGACACCAAGCACTACCCGTACATCTCCACCCGCTCATCTGCCTCCTTCAGCACCACTGCAGTCAGGTACACACACACACACACACACACACACACACACACACACACACACACACACACACACACACACACACACACACACACACACACATTCTTGTAGGTTTTTGTACCAAATTGAGGACCTTAGCATGTTTACAACCTAAGGAGCTGATTTCAATGAAAACAAAGTGAGGCCCGACAAAAATGCCCTCACTTCGTAAAAATGACCTCACTTTGTTGGTTAAAAGCCCTCACTGGTCCTCGTTATGCTGCAAGTACAAGAAGACACACACACACGCACACATTCTTGTACTTGCTGCATACTGAGGACCGGGTAAATGTGCTGACAAAGTGAGGACCCGCATTTCCACTTTATAAATCAACACCATCACAAATACTACTACTTCATGAATGACATCTATAAAGAACTACTGGGTGCAGTACCATAAAATGTCTGCAGGTGGAGCCCCAGAGCAAAAAGTGTGTGAATCCACCAGGGGCTGGAAAACAGGGTTTTTGTATCAAATTGGGGACCGTAGCATGTTTACAACCTAAGGAAGTGATTTCAATGAAAACACAGAGAGGACCGGCCAAAATGTTCTCACTTCCTAAAAAGGACCTCACTTTGTTGGTTAAAAACCCTCACTGGTCCTCGTTATGCCGCAAGTACAAGAAGACACACACACACGCACACATTCTTGTACTTTCTGCATACTGAGGACCAGCATTTCCACTTTATAAATCAACACCATTACACATATCTACTTCATGAATGACATCTATAAAGAACTACTGGGTGCAGTACCATAAGATGTCTGCAGGTGGAGCCCCAGAGCAAAAAGTGTGTGAATCCACCAGGGGCTGGAAAACAGGGTTTTTGTACCAAATTGGGGACCGTAGCATGTTTACAGCCTAAGGAAGTGATTTCAATGAAAACAAAAGTGAGGACCGGCCAAAATGTCCTCACTTCGTAAAAAGGACCTCACTTTGTTGGTTAAAAAACCCTCACTGGTCAAAGTCTGCCGTGAAAAGTGCGCAAAATAAACAAAAACAATAATCACAACAGAGAATAAATTGACGCCGACTCAGCGTTCGTGTTGGATCGATAGTCATTTTGGTGAAGGCGACGACGACTGATGGATCAATACTTCGTCGTCAATAATCATGAATAAACGATTCACTGATGACCGACACGATGATTTAGTGAAATCATTGAACCTTTAATTTTTACTTTATAAAAGATTTCAGCAACATTTACTCATTCGCTGGCAGAGAAGATCAAACAGAAACATGCATATAAATGTCTTTAGAAATCAGCCAGTAAGTCGATGATAAATAAACTGACCTGGATAACAGTCGCACACTCTGCTGCTGGTGTTTATTGATTCAGGATCAGATTCATCTGTTGCCCCCCCCCCCCCCCCCGCAGTTCTGTGGAAAAACACACACATAAAATTCTGGTCTTAAAGGTACAGTAGGCAGGATTATTTTACTCTACTGTTTCCTCCCCTCACACCAAACCCCATAGAGCAGAGGTTCTCAAAGTTCTGATACCTGAGGGCCAATTTAGGAACCCAACATTGGACTGAGGAACGCCAAAGGGGAAAAAAACAGAAAGAAATCCCATTTGCAATAATTTTAATGACCAGATTGCAGTTCTACAGTTTAGCGTTAAGTAATATAAGCGTTAATATAATGTAATTTAAGCATTAATATAATAACGCTCTATAATTTACTGGGTAATTACCCAGTATTTTGACCATTGTTTACCTTCTAATTACAGGTTAATACCAAGTAACACATTTCTGTTACCATATATTTACTGGGTAAATAGCTAGTAATTGGGGGCTGTAGCTACCTGCTTATTACCAGCTTATAACCCAATAATACACTAAAATTCACCATATAGAAACCAGGTAATTACCCAGTATTTTGGCCATTGTTCTTACTTTCTAATTACAGGTTAATACCAAGTAACACATTTCTGTTACCATATATTTACTGGGTAAATAGCTAGTAATTGGGGGCTGTAGCTACCTGCTTATTACCAGCTTATAACACAATAATACACTAAAATTCACCATAAAGAAACCAGGTAAATACCCAGTATTTTTGTTTACACTCATTGGTCTGTATCCAGTAATGTCCAATAAACATTTAACAAGCTTTAGAAGCTCCTGGATTAAAACTATCAACTGTAATTCATTGCAGGGCCGCCAGAAATGTTTCTGTGGGCCGCCATTGGGCCCCGGGCCGCACTTTGAGAACCAATGGTATAGAGAAAACCGGCGATTTTACGTCACAGCACACAGGAGCTGTTGATCCACTGCTGCCTCCATTACTACGTTCAACTGTGTCAACTTATGACTTTGGTGTTTGAAACCCTTTGTTCAGATTCACCTCAGTGACACAAAGTGACCACACGAGGCAGCGGTGGACCAGCAGCTCCTGTGTCCTTGTGAGCTAAAAAAAAAATGCCGATTTTCTCAATGGGGTTCGGTGTGCGGTGAGAGTCCATTAACAAATACAGTGATTTTAACGTCGTAGAACAGTCTCCCTTCATCAAAAACACAAGGTTTGTTTGAAATTATACATTTTATTTCCTTCTCAGCGCTCGGTACGGACACTGGCACAAGAACAAGACACCTGGAGAATATCGCACGGGTCCACGCGTCATGGTCTTCATCATCGGGGGCGTGTCCTTCAGCGAGATGCGCTGCGCCTACGAGGTCACACAGGCCAACGGGAAATGGGAAGCCGTCATCGGTGAGTCACGCGACCCGGGGGGGGCGGGGCTGTGGGGCTGCGGGGCAGGGGGCGCCACTGAGCCCATTCGAAGAAGGGTTGACCGGTAGACGGTTGCCATGGCCGAGTGGGGGGCGTGGCTCTGTTGTTGTTGTAGTTCAGGTATGATGGACTCTACATTAGCGTAACTCTATATTAAGAATATGTACGTTCCATATTTTGGCATGTAGCTAAGAATGGCGTAGATTTTATCGGGTGACCATTTTCAGGAATCAATGATGTTACGTAAGAAATTTTTTACGTAAAATTTTGTAGTTTAAAGGCCATAAAATCCTCCTAATATGTCACAGAGACTCAGGAATAATGTTCATGCGACATACTGAAATCATGTTTTGGCGTCATGTGGCGCCGCCTACCGCCGTCTACCAATCATTGCAGTCAGTAGAGTCTCAGCTGCCGAGCAACCACGGGTTGCCAGTTACGTCAAGAAAAACGAAACCGACCGAAAAATACCTCGGTATTCTGAATTTGAATGTAGTAACCGTTTTTGGCCACATTCTCACATACGGCGCCTTTAATTACACGTTAAAAACCTGCTAACTTTACGCGCTCCGCGTCGCCGTAGAGTTGCAGAAAGTTTCCGTAACGCTAACGCAGCTGCAGTTCCGTTTATATAACGATCCTGATTCCACACTCTGTTGCTTTTTCCGATAAATGGTCCTATTTCGTGGTCATTCGGAGATTTGACAATTTTCACGCTGTGCGCTAACAACCAACCGTAGTCAAGTAACGGACAGTTAAAAGTTAGTGTTTTAACCACCTGAGGTGTTTTACTGGTTATATTTTTGGTAACCTGTTAGATTTAGGCACAAAATTTTTTTTTTTAATTTTTTTGTGTTTGTGTTAATATTTTCAAACTTTTCTGATTTGTTCTTTGCGCCGTGGTTTTTTCTGTTTGTGGGCGGGGCTTAGGCAGCTGCCTGCCCATTGGCTACAGAGTTTTTGAGCAACGGCTCAACGGGTCGCTGTCTAGTTAGTGTCCGACTTATGTTTGACTCACACACACTATAAGAGGGAAATAAGAAGAAAATTTAAATTTAATTTTAGTTTTTTCAGCGTTTTTTTTTTGTGTGCAAACACAAACACAAAAGTCCACGCGACACGTGACAGTGTAATATGGAGGACAGTATCGTGTGTGTGTGTGTGCAGTGTGTTGTTTGTGTTCTGCCCCTCTGTACTGTTTATTTCATGTGTTGTTAAAGCTTTGCCAGTGTGTGTTTGTGTGTGTGTGTGTGTGTCCGTGTGTGTGTGTGTGCTTCAGCTCTTATTGTCTTTTTAAAAAACAACTGTTGTGTTTAAATTGCAGCCACGCCATCACTTCTACTTCTGTGTGTTGTGTGTTTTTATGTCCGTGTGTGTATTGTGTGTGTTGTGTGTGTGTGTGTAAGGTGGCTTGTTTTAACCCTGTTGTGTTTGGAGAGAGTTGGGTGAGGGGGGGGGGGGGCGGGGCAGGGAGGGGGGTGTGGCTTGTGCTGAGAGACGAGTGGTGAAGCCGCCTCTGTTCCTCCACAGGTGCCACCCACATGCTCACCCCCACCAAATTCTTATCGGACCTGCAGCACCCGGACTTCCGAGAGTCCACTAGGGTTTCCTTTGAGGAGGCAGACCCCTCCGAGTGAGGCAGAGACAGTTTGGGAGGGAGGGAGAGAGAAATCACACTGAAAAAAGTAAAGGCAGCCGCACAGTGAAGCCCTTTCTGAACCTCCACAGCACAAGGGCTTCCTCCTTGTTCCTTTTCTTTATTTTTTTTATTTTTTTTTTATTTATTTATTTAACACTCAGTAACGTGTTATGTAACTCCACCCCCATGTCCTTCAGTGATGGGCAGCCCTGACCTCTCCTCAGAGCATGGAGCGCTCCAGCAGGCTCCACTTCCTGTCAGTCAGCCAATCAGAATTCATAAAGTCTCATAAAGTCACGTGACTACAGCGAGACCAAATTCAAGTATTTACGCTGTTATTAGCAGAGGTTTACACAGATACAGGTACACTTCCACATTTTTATACCTCACTATACTGAAAAATTGTTATACATTACTTTATTTCTATACCTCACTAAGTATAGTGAAATTGTTATACCTCACCATAGTATGAAATGTTTTATACCTCACTATATTACCTTTATACCTCTCTTTACTCTGAATTTTTTATACCTCACTATATAAAAAACACCTCATTATACTACACTAATTATATACCTTACTATACTACGTTTTTTTACCCCACTTTACTACGAGATTTTTACACCTCACAATACTACGAAATGTTTTATACTTCACTATATTACTTTTATACCTCACTATATTTAAAAAATATACCTCATTATACTACAAGAACTTTATACCTCACTTACTACAAGTTTTTTATACCACACTATACTAAAAATGATTAACCTCACTTTACTGCGAAATGTGTATACATCACTATATTAAAAAACGTGTACCTCATACTGAGGTACGAAAATTTTATATATATATATATTTTATACCACACCATATTACTTTTCTTTTACCTCACTTTATTATGAAATTTGTATACCTCACTATATTTATATATATATACATATATATATATATATATATATATATATGTGTATATAAATAATTATACCCCATACTATGGCAATTTTATACCTCACTAACTACAAACTTTTTATACCTCACTATACTACATTTTGTTTACCTCACCATACTACAAATATTTTACCCCTCACTATACTGCGAATTGTTTTAAACCTCATTTACTACGAAACGTTTTATAAAAAAAATTTTTACCTCACTATACAGGTTGTTTTTTTTTCCTCACTATAATACAGAAGTTTTATACCTCACTATACTATATATATTTTTTTTTAATATACTAATACATTTTTATACACTATACCACAGAATTGTTATACCTCACCATAGTACCAATATGTATATCTCACTATACTCTGATCTTCTACCTCACTTTTTTAGGGTGTTTTTGAACCTAAATACACTGAAGTCTTACTTTATCTTTAGCACATTTGTGTGAATAAAGTCTGTGCTGAGGAGTGAACATGCCTGAGGAGGTCGTGACTCCATCCCTGCTGCCTCCTCCATCATCTCCACTGTGTGGATTAAGTCGCCCTTCGATTCCACCACTAAAGGCTCTTCTCGCCTGTTTAACGCTTCACTTCAGATTTAATCTTAATCTTCATGTTTTTAACTGTCTTGATTCTTTTTCTAATTACCCCTTCACAAAAGACCCTAATTTCCCCTTAGTCTTCTGTTTTTCAGAGCAGGTCCTTGAGTTGATGCTGAAATTCCCCAAAAAAAGAGATTTATTCCTTTTTTATTTGTATTTTTTTTAAATTTAACCGACAATCCTCTGACTCCACCCATGTCACTCTCTCTCTCTCGCTGTCTCAGCTCACGATCAACACATGCTCACATGATAATTCAAACTCATAACGAGGAATTATTTCAGCGGGAATCACTTCTAATTCTCTCTGCTGACACAGTCTGAGGACGTAGCATCGTAGCATCCGATGTTTCAGCGACCTTTCCCTTAAATCTGAGTAGAAAATGTGTAGAAAACATTTATTTTCAACCCAAAAAAGTGACGGTTTGTCTTTTATTACTTTGTTCAGAGTTGCTACTGTTAGCAGTGTTGTCTTTTGGCTAACTTATTGCTAACGTCTTGCTTATTTTAAAAGAGCGGGACGTCCCTGACATACACTGGGAAACGGGTTTAGCATCCGTTAGCATGAACAAAGCCTCAGAAAAACAAAAATGGAGAAGCAACATTAGCGGCTGTTTAGTGGTAGATGTAGCATACAGAGATGTGAGGAAAATTACATTGTGTGAAATAACTTGTCTTCAGTATCAGTAAAGTAATCAACATGAGATAGCAACGATTAGCTGACTATGAGAAGCTTAGCTTCAGAAACGAGTACAAAATCGCTTTTATGAACATAACCAAACGTGATATTAGCATCTCCTTCCTACTGTGACCTACATAAATACCAAATGCTAACATTAGCCACCAATGAACTACTACGTGTACTGTGTTTTCATGCTTAAAACGTCATAGACTAATTTGTTTATCAAAGGGGCTCGATTAGCTTTCCAGTTAGCAAACCTAGCTTTAGCGATACCATTAACTACAAAATGTTCACTTCGAAGTAATTCTGACCTCAGAAAAAGTTAGCGCTGCAAAGTACAGGACGTTAGCCAAAAGACGATTTAGCTAATAGTAGCTTTTTCTCTCTTTTATCTCCAGACACTCAGTATTTTCACATCCATGACCACGTCATTGACCGTCTAACGCACATATATCACCATCCAGAACAGTATTTTCACTATGGGATTTTTTTGTTACCGATACGATACCAACCTCGAGTATCGACCAGTCCTTTTAATTAGTCTTTTTAATTAACCAAAATTGCATTTACCACCTAGCTAAAACCAGTCGCTACAAACATTACATTCGCAGGCTTCACTCACTGTGTTTACGTCATATTCAGGGCACATATCACGGATATATCGGGTTGTTTTTGACCAGTATCGGACGATACTGCGTATCGTATCGGCTCATCCCTACTTTTTCTTTCAACCATGAAAACAGAGTATTGTTGTCGGGGCATCAAACTCACTCCTGACTGATCTGCTAAAGCGATTTCACTCACAAACTTATCTCATTTTTAAAGGTTACAAGAGCAAAATGAACAAAAATGGCCGCCACGTACTAAAACAACTCATTGCTTTTGTTCAGCTGTTTTGGTGTGAACTCCGTGGAGTTGGAGATCAGTGTCACTGTGTTGTGTTTCTGAGGCCGAAGCCACGAAGCTGTGTGTTTGTTTGTTTGAGAGGGAGGGGAAACGGCAGAGAAGCAGGCGAGGCCACGCCCCCCCACCACCCCCCACACACACACACACACTGACCTCATACTAAAACCATCACCATAACAACCAAACTGGAGACAGGCCCCGCCTCTTTCTCTGCCGTTTTTTTTCTCCTTCGACGACTTCCATCGTAGGTTTTAATTTTTAACCGTCTGATCAAAGTCACCGGGAAGGAAAACACGCAGCTTTGAAACAGAAACAAACCGATGTAGGTCAAACTGTGTCGATGTTGAACAGGTGTGAGGAGTGAATCAGAGCGTCTGTTATGCTAGTGTTTAAAGGGGTAGATCAAGGTTTTTGACGAGGTTCCGACTCCTAAACCCTCTCAAGAAAAATGGTATTGAGTGGGAGAAACAAGGAGAACAATGATTTTAGCCACTTAACATAGCGCTAGCATATTAAAATTAGGGCTACGACAACTAGCGTAACCACAACAACAGGTCCTCAATGATTCAACATCTGAGCCAATAGCATCCAGTTGCTAACACTGCCGACGCACGCCAACGTAAACATTGATGTTAGCTATGATTCAGCATCTGAGCCCATAGCATCCAGTTGCTAGCGCTGCCGACGCACGCCAACGTAAATATTGATGTTAGCTATGATTCAGCATCTGAGCCCATAGCATCCAGTTGCTAACACTTCCAAAACACGCTAACGTAAACATTGAAGTTAGCTATGATTCAGCATTTGAGCTGATAGCATCAAGTTGCTAACGCTGCCAGCATCCAGTTGCTAATGCTGCCAGCATACGCTAACGTAAATATTGATGTTAGCTATGATTCAGCATCTGAGCCGATAGCATCAATTTGCTAACACTGTCAGCACACGCTAACGTAAATATTGATGTTAGCTATGATTCAGCATCTGAGCCGATAGTATCCAGTTGCTAATGCTGCCAGCACACGCTAATCTAAACATTGATGTTAGCTTTGATTCAGCATTTGAGCCCATAGCATCCAGTTGCTAACACTGCCGACGCACGCTAACATAAACATTGATGTTAGCTATGATTCAGCATCTTTTTCAAATTTTTTTTAAAATTATTGCTGTGCAATAGGTTAACACGCGTTAGCGCATGACTCGTATCCATGACGACTGACCGTAAAAAGACGCGCGTGACGTCATGTTTTACGCACCGGAGTCCAGGCACCGTTTACCGGTTAGCTCTGTTAGCTGCATTAGCTCGTTTAGCACCGGTTAGCGTTAGCCTACAGCCTAAACTTTAGCGTTACTTTAGAGACTCATTTTAACAATCGGGAGTTGCGCAAACATGACGTGTCCTGCGTTTACGTCCGTTAACGTCCGTTAACCGCCGCTAACGCGCTAACACGCCCAGTACTCATTCATAAGCTTCATTTTCCCTCCAGAAAAGTTTGTCTAATAGTAAAATAACGCCGTAACTATATTCATATATATAAGATATAGCTAACGTACCGCTAATGTAGATGTTATACGTTGGCTCTTTTAAGTGGCTTTAATTCAGTAAAGAAGGACAAACATCAGACGTTTGCTTCACTCCTCGCGGCACCTTTCAAGAACGTCTCCAGAGTGTCTTCAGTCGTCACGAGCGTCCATCGCCGTCTTTGTTGAACTTACGACTTTCACACTTTCATTCACATTAACGACAAAAATGTCCCGACGACGACGACGACGACGACGACGACGTCACTCGCAGAGAAAATCCTGCTTTTGTTTTCACTGTAGTTTTTTCTCCAGCTTTTCTGCTTTTACTGCATGTCCTTCAGTTTCACGCGGTCGTGTGCACAGTTTTCTAACATCTTTATTTACTTGTTTATTATTAATTCATTTATTTATTTTGGGCTGTGCTGCGTTGACACAGGTTTTGGTGTGTTTTTATTTTTAGCTCATATTGTGTTCCTCCATAACATAACGTCCAGCTGCATGTGATTTAGCCTAGCGTCATCAGCTCTGTGTTTTAGAATAGAATATATACTGTGTTTAGTTATATATAATTTAACTAGGGGAAAAAAAAATGAATAAAAAAATTAAACCCCCACAGATTTGGTCATATGAGGTTTTCAGCCATGTTTACTAAATATAAGTCTAATTTTGGGGGATTATTTGAGTTAAAGGGACAGTTCAGTTTTTTTTTTAAAGTGTTGTTGTACATTGTGAGTGTTTATTTGAGTTTACAGTAACTTTGTTACCCTTAAACAACAACAACAAACTGAAGTTTCTCACCGGTTCACTCTCCCACACCAAGCCCCATGGAGAAAACCGTCGATTTAAGCTCGCGGCGGACTCAGCGGCTGCTGCTCTACTGCTGCCTCGTGTGGCCACTTTGTGCCACAAAGGATTTTAAACACAGAAATGACCAAAGCAGCACGTTTGAATTTACCGATTGAGGCGGCGGCGGCGGCGGATCGAGAATTGATTTACCCCATTTTTCTAAAAACGTCGGTTTTCTCTACGGGGTTTGGTTTGGGAGAGTGAACGGCTGCAAACGCACTTAAAACAAAACAAAACTGTCCCTTTAAATGAGTTAATGTCCATTTTAAATTATATTATATTGTGCATAGAGTTAAAAATTTTTTTTTTTTTACATTTTTCATCATTGAATTAATTTTTATTATCATTCATACGCGCAGATCTAACACCGTGTGTGTGTGTGTGTGTGTGTGTGTGTGTGTCCAGGCTCCACCCACATCTTCACGCCCACCAGTCTGCTGGAGCAGCTGAAGGCCATGAACAAACCAGACGAGGAGGTGACCAGCTAAAAATCCTCCTTTTTTTCCTCTCTCTCTCTCCGTCTTCACCTTCCTCCTCGACTCCCGCTCCATTAAGTGTGTATGCATCCTGCTTGAAAAGAAAAAATGATTAAAAAGAAAAAAATACATAAAAATAATAACAGTAATAATAATAATAATAATATATATATGTTGTATCAAAGAAATAAAAACTGTTGCAAGTATTCTCATGTTTTACAATGGATGCAACTAAACCCCCTGTGGAAAACCTATGGAAAAACAAACAAACAAACGTTTAAAAGTGAACGTACCAAATGTAAAACCTGCTGGAACGAGTCAAAGGTCAAAGGTCAAAAGGTCAAAGGTCGTAAAAGTTTGACGCCCGTCTTTGGATTTCCTCGCCTCGCCGTGACTTTTATCGTAGGCAGGTGGAGGAGGGACGAGGTTGGTGTCGTCGTAATAATAATAATAATAATAATAGTTTTAAAAAATGAATTTAAAAAACAAAACAGAAAAAAAACAACATATCAGACAACATGCAATATAAATATAGATATAATACGAATATTTTCACGCCCCCCTCCCCCCCCCTTTAACTTTGACCCCCTCTTTGAGACGTTAATATTCCGTAGCATGCTTGGACTCGTGTGTGGACATGTGTTTGTATCCAGTGTGGATGTTTTTTTCGCGGGAGTTCGCAATTAGCTTCTTTCCAAAGACGCCGAGTCGGAACGCTTCACCGAAAGGACGTTTACGTTTTGAGCGCGGAGGGAATTTTGCGTCACCCAAAACACAAACTTCAGCCTAAAACTGTTACCGAAGTTAATAAGTCGTAACGGCGAGAAACGCCGCCCTCTGCTGGTCAAAATCTACCGATCTACGCGTTTGTTGCGTCCTTGCGAACGTTTGCAGCAAAATTTGTACGTTCTTTTTTTTGGAAAGCAGAATTTGGAAGAAAATCGAAAATCATCTTCCGAACGTACAACCTGGAAACATTCCGAACTTTCTCGGAAGAAGTGCTAAACAAAAATGCTAACTTTAGCTAACCAAACTCTACGCTCAAAACGAAAGAACTTTCGGTGAAGTTTTCGCTTTAAAAAAACTCGGCAGAGCAAAAAGACAAAAAAAGAGAAAGTAGCTCTGTAAAAAAAAGAATAATAATAATAACGATAAATAAAAACTTCGGGATCGTCCCTCCTCCGGCTGCCGAGACTGTGAAGTATTTACCCGCCACGACTTTTTTTCCCCCCCTTTTCTCCGGAGAAACTTCACGTCTTAATGTCTTTAAAGGGCCGTTGCTTGCTGTTAATATAAAAACGTTAAAAAGGGCCTCTCGTTCTTCAGTATTGTATCCCGTCTTCTCATTGGTTCGTGACGATGTTTAATTGCACTGATCGTGTTGTGTATCCGACATATGTTGCCGTTTTAGCGTCTCACTGTTGACTGGTGATCTTTTACGACTGTGACGTAGTGAATTTTTCCTTTTTTTCCGTTGGATAAAAAAACTCAATGTGAAGCCGCTGTGTGTTCGTGATGTTTTAGCCGTAGCCGTTAGCTGGGAAAAAAAAATCTCTATTTTCTTTCTTTCTTTTTTTTTTCTTCCTGGTGCAATGTTACGCCCTCTAGTGGTGAATGGCTTTCTTTCTTTTCTCTCCGGGACAAATGACTTGTACATTGCACTGATGCGTTTTCTGTGATGCAAATGCTTGGTTTTTTCTATTATTTTTTGCTGTTGTATAGAAGTTTACTCTGTTTTAATTGACTGATTTATATCTAAATTATTTATCAGAGGAAAAAAACAACAACAACAACAACTGTCCTCAAACTGTTTAACTTATTGGAAATGTTTGTTTGCCAGTGTTGAAGCACAAACAAGACTTCCATGTGTACCTACTATGTATTAAGGCTGTCTAATAAATTGGCTTCCATGACTTTAAAGTCTCAACTCGTCATTTCAAAGTCTATTATTTATGTTTTTGTATGTGATGTTTTTGCGTCTCACTGAGTTTTTAATGCTGTGACTTTTACATATTACTGAAGTAATTGTATGCTAATACTTTTATGTCATATTTTGGGGAAATACAAATTAGTCTTTTTTTGGACAAACAAATTTTTCTCCCAAAAATTGTAACATTTTGGACGACAGTATAGTATGACATACTGCATAGTATAGTAAGACGTTTTTGTCAAGTTTTGGACCAAAAAAATGGTTTTCAAAAAAATGGTCAGATTTTGGACGACATAGTATAGTATGTCGTTTTTGTCAAATTTTGGAGCAATTTTTTTTTTCAAAAAATTGTCAAATTTTGGACGACATAGTATAGTATGATGTACTGCATAGTATAGTAAGATGTTTTTGTCAAGTTTTGGACCAAAAAAATGGTTTTCAAAAAAACTGTCAGAGTTTGGACGACATAGTATAGTATGTCGTTTTTGTCAAATTTTGGACCAATTTTTTTTTTCAAAAAATGGTCACATTTTGGACGACATAGTATAGTATGATGTACTGCATAGTATAGTGAGACGTTTTTGTCAAGTTTTGGACCAAAAAAAGGGTTTTCAAAAAAATTGTCAGAGTTTCGACGACATAGTATAGTATGTCGTTTTTGTCAAATTTTGGACCAATTTTTTTTTCCAAAAAATGGTCACATTTTGGACGACATAGTATAGTATGATGTACTGCATAGTATAGTAAGACGTTTTTGTCAAGTTTTGGACCAAAAAAAGGGTTTTCAAAGAAATGGTCAGATTTTGGACGACATAGTATAGAATGTCGTTTTTGTCAAATTTGGGACCAATATTTTTTTTCAAAAAATGGTCACATTTTGGACGACATAGTATAGTATGATGTACTGCATAGTATAGTAAGACGTTTTTGTCAAGTTTTGGACCAAAAAAAGGGTTTTCAAAAAAATTGTCAGATTTTGGACGACATAGTATAGTATGTCGTTTTTGTCAAATTTTGGAGCAATTTTTTTTTCAAAAAATTGTCAAATTTTGGACGACATAGTATAGTATGATGTACTGCATAGTATAGTTAGACGTTTTTGTCAAGTTTTGGACCAATTTTTTTTTCCAAAAAATGGTCACATTTTGGACGACATAGTATAGTATGATGTACTGCATAGTATAGTAAGACGTTTTTGTCAAGTTTTGGACCAAAAAAATTGTTTTCAAAAAAACTGTCAGTTTGGACGACATAGTATAGTATGTCGTTTTTGTCAAATTTTGGACCAATTTTTTTTTATCAAAAAATTGTCACATTTTGGACGACATAGTAAAGTATGATGTACTGCATAGTATAGTAAGACGTTTTTGTCAAGTTTTGGACCAAAAAAAGGGTTTTCAAAAAAACTGTCAGAGTTTGGACGACATAGTATAGTATGTCGTTTTTGTCAAATTTTGGAGCAATTTTTTTTTCAAAAAATTGTCAAATTTTGGATGACATAGTATAGTATGATGTACTGCATAGTATAGTTAGACGTTTTTGTCAAGTTTTGGCCCAATTTTTTTTTTCAAAAAATGGTCAGATTTTGGACGACATAGTAAAGTATGATGTACTGCATAGTATAGTAAGACGTTTTTGTCAAGTTTTGGACCAAAGAAAGGGTTTTCAAAAAAACTGTCAGAGTTTGGACGACATAGTATAGTATGATGTACTGCATAGTATAGTAAGACGTTTTTGTCAAATTTGGGACCAATATTTTTTTTCAAAAAATTGTCACATTTTGGACGACATAGTACAGTATGATGTACTGCATAGTATAGTAAGACGTTTTTGTCAAGTTTTGGACCAAAAAAAGGGTTTTCAAAAAAATGGTCAGATTTTGGACGACATAGTATAGTATGTCGTTTTTGTCAAATTTTGGACCAATTTCTTTTTTTCAAGAAATTGTCACATTTTGGACGACATAGTATAGTATGATGTACTGCATAGTATAGTAAGACGTTTTTGTCAAGTTTTGGACCAAAAAAAGGGTTTTCAAAAAAATGGTCAGAGTTTGGACGACATAGTATAGTATGTCGTTTTTGTCAAATTTTGGACCAATTTCTTTTTTTCAAAAAATGGTCACATTTTGGACGACATAGTATAGTATGATGTACTGCATAGTATAGTAAGACGTTTTTGTCAAGTTTTGGACCAAAAAAATGGTTTTCAAAAAAATTGTCAGAGTTTGGACGACATAGTATAGTATGTCGTTTTTGTCAAATTTTGGACAAATTTTTTTTTTCAAAAAATGGTCACATTTTGGATGACATAGTATAGTATGATGTACTGCATAGTATAGTAAGACGTTTTTGTCAAGTTTTGGACCAAAAAAATGGTTTTCAAAAAAACTGTCAGAGTTTGGACAACATAGTATAGTATGTCGGTTTTGTCAAATTTTGGACCAATTTCTTTTTCAAAAAATGGTCACATTTTGGACGACATAGTATAGTTTGATGTACTGCATAGTATAGTAAGACGTTTTTGTCAAGTTTTGGAACAAAAAATGGTTTTCAAAAAAACTGTCAGAGTTTGGACAACATAGTATAGTATGTCGTTTTTGTCAAATTTGTGACCAATTTTTTTTTTCAAAAAATGGTCACATTTTGGACGACATATTTTAGTATGATGTACTGCATAGTATAGTGAGACGTTTTTGTCAAGTTTTGGACCAAAAAAATGGTTTTCAAAAAAATGGTCAGATTTTGGACGACATAGTATAGTATGTCGTTTTTGTCAAATTTTGGACCAATTTCTTTTTCAAAAAATGGTCACATTTTGGACGACATAGTATAGTATGATGTACTGCATAGTATAGTAAGACGTTTTTGTCAAGTTTTGGACAAAAAAATGGTTTTCAAAAAAACTGTCAGAGTTTGGACGACATAGTATAGTATGGCGTTTTTGTCAAATTTTGGACAAATTTTTTTTTTCAAAAAATGGTCACATTTTGGACGACATAGTATAGTATGATGTACTGCATAGTATAGTAAGACGTTTTTGTCAAGTTTTGGACCAAAAAAATGGTTTTCAAAAAAACTGTCAGAGTTTGGACAACATAGTATAGTATGTCGTTTTTGTCAAATTTTGGACCAATTTCTTTTTCAAAAAATGGTCACATTTTGGACGACATAGTATAGTATGATGTACTGCATAGTATAGTAAGACGTTTTTGTCAAGTTTTGGAACAAAAAATGGTTTTCAAAAAAACTGTCAGAGTTTGGACAACATAGTATAGTACGCGTTTTTGTCAAATTTGTGACCAATTTTTTTTTTCAAAAAATGGTCACATTTTGGACGACATATTATAGTATGATGTACTGCATAGTATAGTGAGACGTTTTTGTCAAGTTTTGGACCAAAAAAAGGGTTTTCAAAAAAGTTGTCAGATTTTGGACGACATAGTATAGTATGTCGTTTTTGTCAAATTTTGGACAAATTTTTTTTTTCAAAAAATGGTCACATTTTGGACGACATAGTATAGTATGATGTACTGCATAGTATAGTGAGACGTTTTTGTCAAGTTTTGGACCAAAAAAAGGGTTTTCAAAAAAATGGTCAGATTTTGGACGACATAGTATAGTATGTCGTTTTTGTCAAATTTGTGACCAATTTTTTTTTTCAAAAAATGGTCACTTTTGGACGACATATTATAGTATGATGTACTGCATAGTATAGTAAGACGTTTTTGTCAAGTTTTGGACCAAAAAAATGGTTTTCAAAAAAATGGTCAGATTTTGGACGACATAGTATAGTATGTCGTTTTTGTCAAATTTTGGACCAATTTCTTTTTCAAAAAATGGTCACATTTTGGACGACATAGTATAGTATGATGTACTGCATAGTATAGTAAGACGTTTTTGTCAAGTTTTGGACAAAAAAATGGTTTTCAAAAAAACTGTCAGAGTTTGGACGACATAGTATAGTATGTCGTTTTTGTCAAATTTTGGACAAATTTTTTTTTTTCAAAAAATGGTCACATTTTGGACGACATAGTATAGTATGATGTACTGCATAGTATAGTGAGACGTTTTTGTCAAGTTTTGGACCAAAAAAAGGGTTTTCAAAAAAATTGTCAGATTTTGGACGACATAGTATAGTATGTCGTTTTTGTCAAATTTTGGACAAATTTTTTTTTTCAAAAAATGGTCACATTTTGGACGACATAGTATAGTATGATGTACTGCATAGTATAGTGAGACGTTTTTGTCAAGTTTTGGACCAAAAAAAGGGTTTTCAAAAAAATGGTCAGATTTTGGACGACATAGTATAGTATGTCGTTTTTGTCAAATTTGTGACCAATTTTTTTTTTCAAAAAATGGTCACTTTTGGACGACATATTATAGTATGATGTACTGCATAGTATAGTAAGACGTTTTTGTCAAGTTTTGGAACAAAAAATGGTTTTCAAAAAAATTGTCAGAGTTTGGACAACATAGTATAGTATGTCGTTTTTGTCAAATTTGGACCAATTCTTTTTTTTCAAAAAATGGTCACATTTTGGACGACATATTATAGTATGATGTACTGCATAGTATAGTGAGACGTTTTTGTCAAGTTTTGGACCAAAAAAAGGGTTTTCAAAAAAGTTGTCAGATTTTGGACGACATAGTATAGTATGTCGTTTTTGTCAAATTTTGGACAAATTTTTTTTTTCAAAAAATGGTCACATTTTGGACGACATAGTATAGTATGATGTACTGCATAGTATAGTGAGACGTTTTTGTCAAGTTTTGGACCAAAAAAAGGGTTTTCAAAAAAATGGTCAGATTTTGGACGACATAGTATAGTATGTCGTTTTTGTCAAATTTGTGACCAATTTTTTTTTTCAAAAAATTGTCACTTTTGGACGACATATTATAGTATGATGTACTGCATAGTATAGTAAGACGTTTTTGTCAAGTTTTGGACCAAAAAAATGGTTTTCAAAAAAATGGTCAGATTTTGGACGACATAGTATAGTATGTCGTTTTTGTCAAATTTTGGACCAATTTCTTTTTCAAAAAATGGTCACATTTTGGACGACATAGTATAGTATGATGTACTGCATAGTATAGTAAGACGTTTTTGTCAAGTTTTGGACAAAAAAATGGTTTTCAAAAAAACTGTCAGAGTTTGGACGACATAGTATAGTATGTCGTTTTTGTCAAATTTGTGACCAATTTTTTTTTTCAAAAAATGGTCACATTTTGGACGACATATTATAGTATGATGTACTGCATAGTATAGTGAGACGTTTTTGTCAAGTTTTGGACCAAAAAAAGGGTTTTCAAAAAAGTTGTCAGATTTTGGACGACATAGTATAGTATGTCGTTTTTGTCAAATTTTGGACAAATTTTCTTTTTCAAAAAATGGTCACATTTTGGACGACATAGTATAGTATGATGTACTGCATAGTATAGTAAGACGTTTTTGTCAAGTTTTGGACCAAAAAAAGGGTTTTCAAAAAAATTGTCAGAGTTTGGACGACATAGTATAGTATGTCGTTTTTGTCAAATTTGTGACCAATTTTTTTTTTCAAAAAATGGTCACATTTTGGACGACATAGTATAGTATGATGTACTGCATAGTATAGTGAGACGTTTTTGTCAAGTTTTGGACCAAAAAAAGGGTTTTCAAAAAAATTGTCAGATTTTGGACGACATAGTATAGTATGTCGTTTTTGTCAAATTTTGGACAAATTTTTTTTTTCAAAAAATGGTCACATTTTGGACGACATAGTATAGTATGATGTACTGCATAGTATAGTGAGACGTTTTTGTCAAGTTTTGGACCAAAAAAAGGGTTTTCAAAAAAATGGTCAGATTTTGGACGACATAGTATAGTATGTCGTTTTTGTCAAATTTTGGACAAATTTTTTTTTTCAAAAAATGGTCACATTTTGGACGACATAGTATAGTATGATGTACTGCATAGTATAGTGCGACGTTTTTGTCAAGTTTTGGACCAAAAAAAGGGTTTTCAAAAAAACTGTCAGAGTTTGGACGACATAGTATAGTATGTCGTTTTTGTCAAATTTTGGACAAATTTTTTTTTTCAAAAAATGGTCACATTTTGGACGACATAGTATAGTATGATGTACTGCATAGTATAGTAAGACGTTTTTGTCAAGTTTTGGACCAAAAAAATGGTTTTCAAAAAAACTGTCAGAGTTTGGACAACATAGTATAGTATGTCGTTTTTGTCAAATTTTGGACCAATTTCTTTTTCAAAAAATGGTCACATTTTGGACGATATATTATAGTATGATGTACTGCATAGTATAGTGAGACGTTTTTGTCAAGTTTTGGACCAAAAAAAGGGTTTTCAAAAAAGTTGTCAGATTTTGGACGACATAGTATAGTATGTCGTTTTTGTCAAATTTTGGACAAATTTTTTTTTTCAAAAAATGGTCACATTTTGGACGACATAGTATAGTATGATGTACTGCATAGTATAGTGAGACGTTTTTGTCAAGTTTTGGACAAAAAAAAGGGTTTTCAAAAAAATGGTCAGATTTTGGACGACATAGTATAGTATGTCGTTTTTGTCAAATTTGTGACCAATTTTTTTTTTCAAAAAATGGTCACTTTTGGACGACATATTATAGTATGATGTACTGCATAGTATAGTAAGACGTTTTTGTCAAGTTTTGGACCAAAAAAATGGTTTTCAAAAAAATGGTCAGATTTTGGACGACATAGTATAGTATGTCGTTTTTGTCAAATTTTGGACAAATTTTCTTTTTCAAAAAATGGTCACATTTTGGACGACATAGTATAGTATGATGTACTGCATAGTATAGTGAGACGTTTTTGTCAAGTTTTGGACCAAAAAAAGGGTTTTCAAAAAAGTTGTCAGATTTTGGACGACATAGTATAGTATGTCGTTTTTGTCAAATTTTGGACAAATTTTTTTTTTCAAAAAATGGTCACATTTTGGACGACATAGTATAGTATGATGTACTGCATAGTATAGTGAGACGTTTTTGTCAAGTTTTGGACCAAAAAAAGGGTTTTCAAAAAAATGGTCAGATTTTGGACGTATGTCGTTTTTGTCAAATTTGTGACCAATTTTTTTTTTCAAAAAATGGTCACTTTTGGACGACATATTATAGTATGATGTACTGCATAGTATAGTAAGACGTTTTTGTCAAGTTTTGGACCAAAAAAATGGTTTTCAAAAAAATGGTCAGATTTTGGACGACATAGTATAGTATGTCGTTTTTGTCAAATTTTGGACCAATTTCTTTTTCAAAAAATGGTCACATTTTGGACGACATAGTATAGTATGATGTACTGCATAGTATAGTAAGACGTTTTTGTCAAGTTTTGGACAAAAAAATGGTTTTCAAAAAAACTGTCAGAGTTTGGACGACATAGTATAGTATGTCGTTTTTGTCAAATTTGTGACCAATTTTTTTTTTCAAAAAATGGTCACATTTTGGACGACATATTATAGTATGATGTACTGCATAGTATAGTGAGACGTTTTTGTCAAGTTTTGGACCAAAAAAAGGGTTTTCAAAAAAGTTGTCAGATTTTGGACGACATAGTATAGTATGTCGTTTTAGTCAAATTTTGGACAAATTTTTTTTTTCAAAAAATGGTCACATTTTGGACGACATAGTATAGTATGATGTACTGCATAGTATAGTGAGACATTTTTGTCAAGTTTTGGACCAAAAAAAGGGTTTTCAAAAAAATTGTCAGATTTTGGACGACATAGTATTGTATGTCGTTTTTGTCAAATTTTGGACAAATTTTTTTTTTCAAAAAATGGTCACATTTTGGACGACATAGTATAGTATGATGTACTGCATAGTATAGTGAGACGTTTTTGTCAAGTTTTGGACCAAAAAAAGGGTTTTCAAAAAAATTGTCAGATTTCGGACGACATAGTATAGTATGATGTACTGCATAGTATAGTGAGACGTTTTTGTCAAATTTTGGACCAATTTTGACAAAAAATTGGACAAAAAAATCATCGTATATTGAGTCGTCCAAAAATATTTGACAAAATGTTCAATTCATACAAATAGAAAACAGAAAAAAAACTGGGAAACAACGTTAATAAAAAGTCAGTTTTATGAGAAACAAGTCAAATACAAACAAAGCGATAAACAAAATCCTGAGCAGAGTCATTTCTCCAGACAAATGTGACACATAATTATCAAAAATATCATCACATGATCTACAAATACCAAATATGGAGAGAAGTTAGAAAATCAATATGATTAACAACATTTTCAAATCACACTGATCTACAGTCCTGCATGATTTTAGCACCTTTGTTGAGGTACAGCAGTCGAAGAAAGGGGATTCAAACCTACAACCTGCCTGCTGTGAGGCACTGGTACCAACCACCGCTACACCGTGCACCCAGAGAAACTAAAGCTTCAACTCGCATCAAATATCCTTGTTGCTTGGGGGTGGGCGGGGCTTCATGAATGACTCAGCAGTTTTTGGTAGTGCAGACCCTGAGCCTGAGAGTGAGCCATGTGTCTGGAGGTGTGTCTCATACGTCGAGCCGCTCTGATCGCTCTGTCCAGAGAAGAGTCCAGAGAAGAGTCCAGAGAGATCAGCTGATCCAGGGGCGGCGACGAGCGGCGAGTGCCGCGACCTCCGACGACCCCTGGTGACGCGCCTGGGCTGTTGCTAGGAGACAAGTGGACGGGCAGCGGGTACACGCTGAGGGTCAGGGATCAGATGACAAAATAAGAGAAAACATTTTTTGAAAAGAAATGACCTTTTTACTACACAATTTCAGAGACATTTAAAATTAAAAGTCTTTTTACTGCACAGTTTTATAGAAATTTCAAATTAAAGGTCTATTTACTGTACAGTTTTAGAGAAAAATCAAATTAAAGGTCTGTTTACTGTACAGTTTTAGATAAATTTCAAATTAAAGGTCTATTTAGTGTACAGTTTTAGAGACTTTTCAAATTAAGGGTCTTCTTACTGTACACGTTTAGAGAAATTTCAAATTAAAGGTCTTTTTACTGTACAGTTTTACAAAAAATTCAAATTAAAGGTCTTTTTACTGCACAGCATTATAGAAATGTCAAATTAGTCTTTTTACTGCACCATTTCAGAGACATTTCAAATTAAAAGTCTTTTTACTCTTCAATTTTAGCAAAATTTCAAAATAAAAGTCTTTGTACTGTACAGTTTCGGAGACATTTCAAATTAAAAGTCTATTTACTGTACAGTTTTACAAAAAATTCAAATTAAAGGTCTTTTTACTGCACAGCATTATAGAAATGTCAAATTAGTCTTTTTACTGCACCATTTCAGAGACATTTCAAATTAAAAGTCTATTTACTCTTCAATTTTAGCGAAATTTCAAAATAAAAGTATTTTTACTCTTCAATTTTAGCGAAATTTCAAAATAAAAGTCTTTGTACTGTACAGTTTCAGAGACATTTCAAATTAAAAGTCTTTTCACTGTTCAATTTTAGAGACATTTCAAATTAAAAGTCTTTTTACTGTTCAATTTTAGAGACATTTCATATTAAAGGTCTTCTTACTGCACAGTTTTACAGAATTTTCAAATTAAAGGTCTATATTTAGTGTGCAGTTTTAAAGAAATTTCTAATTAAAAGTCTTTTTACTGTACAGTTTTAGAGAACTTTCAAATTAAAAGTCTATTTAGTGTCCAGTTTTAAAGAAATTTCAAATTAAAGGTCTTTTCACTGCACAGTTTTAGAGAAGTTTCACAGTCACAGTCTGCACAAAGTACACTTATGTGCGTATGTTACTTACAGCAGAGGTTGACCCACTATCATGCACTGTGGCAGTGGAGGCGGAGCTACGGCGCGCCGGCTCCTCGTCGCTCTGTCGGGCGACTCATCGGTTTGGCAGCGTGAGCGTGATTCAGAGCGTCTGCGAGAGTCTGCGAGAAACGAAGGTCGGCGGCGACGTTAGCACGTTAGCAACGGAGTAAAAGAACATTTTAACATGGCAGAATCACGTCGGACAAACCTGGATCTGCGTCTCTGTGCGGACGAAGGCGTCCACAGCGAGGACATCGTGGACAGCAGGAGGAAGACGAGGAGGAGGAGGAGGAAGACGACGTCCTGTTTCCACCATCTTGTCCTTAATGGAACAAAAAGAAAGAATGACAAACCTAATTGGATGGAATCTGATTAAATATAAAACGTAGAGGCCACCTAGTGGTCGTTTGCCTTCACTGACCGATCGTGACAAGACGAAGAGTTCACTTACGTTCAGATCGTCCTCGCTGACGTGCAGAACATTCAAGACAATATGGAGGAGCTCGGTGATTCCTGCTGTCGGTTTCATCTGCTGTGATACACAAATAGACATACACAAACACAAAAAAACACACGTACAAAAAAACAAAAAAAACACGTACACAAAAACAAAAAAAACACGTACAAAAAAACAAAAAAAACGCGTACAAAAAACAAAAAAAACACGTACACAAAAACAAAAAAAAACGTACAAAAAACAAAAAAAACACGTACACAAAAACAAAAAAAACACATACAAAAAGCACAAAAAACACGTACACAAAAACAAAAAAAACACGTACAAAAAGCACAAAAAACATGTACACAAAAAACACATACACAAACACACAAAAAACATGTACACAAAAAACATGTACACAAACACAAAAAACATGTACACAAACACAACGAACAAAAAAACATGTACACAAACAGAAAGATAGAGATCATGAAATATTTGGTTAAAGGCTGAATTTAGACAATTCTAGAGAAATTTCAAATTAAAAGTCTTTTTACTGCACGTCTTGTGGAAAATTTCAAATTAAAAGTCTTTAATTGCGCGTTTTGTGAAAATTTCAAATTAAAAGTCCCATATTGGTGCCTTTTAATCAAAAATCTCAAATTTGAGAACAAAGATTTCCACTACTGACAAGGTTGTGTTCAAAACATCTAGCCTTACTAGCATACCGCAAAATTAATCATTTTTGAATGGTTTTGTGGAAATTTCAAAATAAAAGTCCCATATTCATGTTTTTTATAGAAAAATAAATAAAATCGCATTACATTACATTGTGCATATCAGTTTTAGAGAAATTTCACATTAAAAGTCCCTTTAAACGTCACCAGAACCAATGGAACGTGGTTTTCTGGAGCGCTTAAAATATATATTTTTATATATTTAAAAAATAAAGTAATTTCCATGAGTCCATGTGTTATTGTGACCAGTAAGAAGTTTTATTGCAGACATCTGATGAAGTTAAAACGTCTTTTATTCAGTTTTGTCTGATTAAAAAAAGGCAGATCTCGACTATTACGTGAAGAAAATTCTGTTTCAATACATTGACTTGATCCTTTAGTTTAGTTTAGTCTTCAGTGTGTGTGTGTGCATGTGTGTGTGTGTGCAGGGCAGCAGGTATTTGTCTCCGTCTCTGGACGATGTTAGAATGTGAAAAGCAGTTGCCTGGTGCAGCAGCAGGAGGAGGAGGAGGAGGAAGAGGAGGAGACGAGTGAAGACGATTGGTCGTCTGAGGCTGCGACTGCGACGACGACGACGACGACGACATGGACGGCTTCAGAAAAGAAACGGCCAGCCTCGGCTTACCCGGCTTTGAGGCTGTAAATAAATAAAAAAAAACAAATATATGACAAATTCATCTCCATCATCAACTGTTCTGGAAATATGACGACGAGGGGGAGGGAACAGAGAGGGGGGCGGGGCTTGTGCGAGTCGGTTTAAAAGGTTGGTTCCACAAAAATACCACAAATACTACTCAAATTGTCAAAAGTTTTTTTGTTGATAAACTGACCTCTGCGATGCTGTGGCGCTTTTTCTCCGACCGCCTGCGTTTCTTTGGGCGGCGTGCGAGCACTTCGCCGGAGTTCGTTGAATTCGTCGCTCGAACTCCTCTCCTCGCGCCTGGAAAAATAAGAGGAAATTAAAGCGTAAAACCTATTATTTAAGTGCAACTAAAGCCCTTAAATCCAGTATTCAAAAAAACGCAAAATCATACATTCGCAGATCCTTTGTATCAATTTAAAGAAATTAACAGCAATAATGACGTACGATCACCGCTTTTGGATGCGTTACAGCATTAAACTGTATTTATAAGCCATATTATTCTTTCTTTTACACGTAAATGTGATTAATTAGCCATTAAAAAGGCCAGATTTAAGAACAAATGCAGTTTAAATATATCACATCAAGACGATAAACAGCTGAAATACAGATATTTACTTAGCTTAAGGTGGATATTTTTGCTTTAATTTAGATTTTATGACATTATTTAGCAGACTGTGTCAACCTTTATATCCACACAGATCTTCTATATCATCATAATAACTAAATAAATCAGCTTTCAACAGTGAACTCTGCACTGAGCCATAAACCTGACCGTGTTGACACTCGTCACCATGGAGACCGCTGCCACACACACACACACACACACACATTCTTGTACTTGCTGCATACTGAGGACTGGGTTGCTGAAAAAGTGAGGACCAGCATTTCCACTTTATAAATCAACACCATTACAAATATCTACTTCATGAATGACATCTACAAACAACTACTGGGTGCAGTACCATAAAATGTCTTCAGGTGGAGCCCCAGAGCAAAAAGGGCTGGAAACTTTTTTATTTATTTATTTTAATTTTTATTATTGGTCCAAAATAAATAATAATAAAAAAAACGTCATACTATACTATACTATGTTGTCCAAAATTTGAAAAATAAATTTTACCCAAAATTTTTGGTCCACAATTTGACAAAAACGTCATACTATACTATGTTGTCCAAAATTTGAAAAAAAAATTTTACCCAAAATTTATGGTCCAAAATTTGACAAAAACGTCATACTATACTATGTCGTCCAAAATTTTAAAAAAAAATTTGGTCCAAAATTTGACAAAAAAGTCATACTATATTATGTCGTCCAATATTTGAAAAAAAACTTTTGGTCCAAAATTTGACAAAAAAAGTCATACTATACTATGTCGTCCAAATTTTTTTTTTTTTTTTTTTACAAATTGAGTATAGCATGTTATAGCAACCTAAGGTAGTGATTTCAATGAAAACAAAGTGAGGACCGGCCAAAATGTCCTCACTCCGTAAAAATGACCTCACTTTGTTGGTCAAAAACCCTCACTGGTCCTCAGTATGCCATAAGTACAAGAACACACACACACACACACTTACCTATGATTTGCCACCTGTCTGAATCCCGTAGCTCTGGGATTATCGCCGCCACCATAGTGATGTGGCGCCGGCAGGGAGGAGCTTAGGTGGGAGGGGCTTAAGTGAGAGGAGCTTAGGTGGGAGGGGCTTCGGTGAGAGGAGCTTAGGTGGGAGGGGCTTAGGCGGGAGCTGTAGAGGGAGTTGAAGGATTTTGTGAAGTGGTCACTGTGACTGTTTTCAGCTGCAGAGACTAGAGAAGAGACGAGCGGGGGTTAAATACAGCAAAATGTATTATTATTATTATTGTTATTATTATTATCGTTGACGTCTTTACTTACACCTTCGACTCTGGGGGGTTTTGGGTCGGACCACGCTGGAGGTTTTCAGCGGCGTCCATGACGTTTGTCTGATTTCCCCGAAATCGTCGCTCCAACTTCTCTCGTCGCTCCTGAACAGTGAAATAAATGAAATACGTGTCGACAAATATCAAGAAAAGTTCACATTCAAAGGCTGCTGTTCCATAAAACCCGGAGCAAAAACGATCTTCAGTTGTGCTTGAAACCACCAGGTGAATTCAAAAAAGGTAAACGTCGACATGTTACTGCACTAATGACGTAAACAACACGATAAGACGTGAATAAAAGTAAAAACTGAGAAGTCGACGTAGAGATTCTTGCACAAATTAGTTCCCACAGTGCATTTTTAATGTGATAAATACAGCAAACACGATTAGGATATGATTACATCCAAGACGGCAACGATTCATTGATTAATAATAATAGATAATCTGAACTATGTTAATCCATCTAAAAGGCCACTTCACACATAAAATATATAGTTTTTTTAGCGATAAACAACACAGGACGTTAGGATTGAAAGGAAGAAATGGAAAGGACGAAACAGGTCAAAGTCACTTCCTTTTAAAAAGAATAAAATCCCTACGCCTAGTTTTACGAGTAAGAGCTGAAAAATACTCGACCGAGTGGAAAAAATGGGTGAAACGGCCCTTCAAGTATTTGTCTTACTAATTAAAACAAGCTCTTAGCGTCTTAAATGTGAATATTTCCCGCTTTCTTTGCTCCATATGACGAAGAAATGACTAAAACTGAATAATGTTGCGTTTATTTTGAGTTTTTTTTACATTTTCTGACATTTTTATGGAGCAAACGTCTAAACGATTCATCTCTGAATCGACACAGAACTTAGAACAAATAATAAATAGAATAGAGTTGTCGTTTTGATGAATAAATAAAGAATAAACGCACCTCCGTGACGCCATCTGGTGGCGAGACCTGCTCCTGCTCGGCGACTCTCTCGTCTCTGAACTCTGAAGGTGGCGAGGATGAGGGTGATGTTGAGGATGATGATGAGGATGAGGGTGAAAGTGAGGGTGAGTGAACAGCGACGTGGAGTGAACAGAGCTTCTACGCGACGGCGGGTTGGACCTGACGGACGACTCCTGAACGTCTGACTCCTGAAAGTCTGACTCCGTCTTCACTGGACCGACCTTCAGAGACGCGTACGGCGGCGGCGGAGGAGGAAGACGAAGAACCTGCGAGATCCTCCGAGCTTCTTCACCCTCTGAGGGAAGAGCGGATGAAGGCGGTGTGGACTGAGGAGGATGAGGAGGATGAGGAGGAGGAGGTGCAGTGGGCGGAGTCTCACAGGCAGACTCCTCCTGTATGTTCCCTTCCATCATCTCCATCAGGTTCTTCGTACAGAGTCGAGCGTGACAGATCAGCTGCTCCAGATCCCTGAGACGCACAAATGTGGAAACAAAATGACTTTTTTGAATAACTTACATAAAACACAATTTTTGATTCATTATTCCAACAAATACATGCTTTACAAACTCAAAATAATATTAAGTGTCACACAAATGTGTTCCTTCAGTGATTTATAGACTATATATATTTATTTTTCTATCCGTTTGTCATCTTCAGAACTGTATCGCTATGAAAATGTTCTTATACAGTAGTTTACGGCATTGTAATAAAGCCTCCAACCACTAGTTGGCAGCAGACTTTTGGGCATTTGACTCAAAGAAAGAAACAAAAAGAAAAATAAATTGATTAATTATTAAAATATAAACTAGATATGGCAAAACGAGTTCGCTCATTTACGTAGGGTGCAAATCGAAGCCAAAATTCAAAATGGCCGACTTCCTGTTGCGTTGAGGTCATGGTTACGGTCAACTTTTTTGTTCGTCTCGGTCTATTACATCTTCCCACCAAGTTTCGGGAAATTCAGCGGAATTCAAATGTATGCCGAAGTCATATGACACTTCCTGTTTCGTGGCGAATGGTCAAAATTAGCCAAAACGATCGATTGAATCCGCAAAACCTTTTGACAACTTTTCAGCTTCAATGTGTCAAGCACAAATTGGCAAACGCGCTCGGGACGAGTTCTCTCATTGACGTAGGGTGCAAAACACAGAAATAGACGCCAAGATCCCAAATGGCCGACATCCTGTTGAGTTGAGGCCATGGTTACGGTCGACTTTTTTGCTCGTCTCGGTCTATAACACTTTCCCACCAAGTTTTGGGAACTTCTGTGGAACTCAATTTTGCTAACCCAGTTGCTGGGGGCGCTGTAGAGCCGTTGAGCAACGCACGAGTTTAAAGAGTCAAAAATGACCACGGATATAATAAGAATCTGAAGGATAACGATAGGTTCCTCGAGAGTAAGGTGAGACAATGTGAGAAAGTGCGTGGTTGTGGTGACGTACCTCTGTGATGCCATCTGGTGGAGAGGACTGTGAACTGCGGCAGGAGTCACACGACT
>NC_139802.1:44276226-44313726 GCF_963457635.1 Microchirus variegatus
GAACAGGTTCACCTGCGGACACGCAGTTTAGACGTCTAGTTTCCACTTTAAAAGGATAATATTCTCTATTATCATATTTATTCTAAACTTCTTCTTCCATTTATCCACCTAAGGTAAGGTTTACGCTTTATTATGAGCATGTTTTGCTGTTTTATCTCAACCTTAAATGGCTTCTAGACTGAAGTTTCTCTCTGCACCAAACCCCATAGAGAAAAACAGCGATTTTAGCGCACAGGAACAGAGGAGCTACAGTCTACTCCTGTCTCATTTGGTACGTTTATGTCACTTAGATAAACACAAACAAAGGCTTTATTTACACCAAACTGACCAATTAAATATTTTCAGTGGATCAACAACGCCTGTGTGGTGTCGTTATTAAAATCGCAGATTTTCTCTACAGGGTTTGGTGCAGGGGAGCGAGTGGTTTAAAAATTGAGCTACAAAATGTTCAAAAAGCCTGTTTAATGGAAAGAAAAAGCAGGACGAATATTCTTAAGATTAAAGTGACAGACACTGACATTCAGTTGGAGAAATTTCACGTAGATCTGTTTACGTGGAATTTTAAAGCACTTTTGCTGCCATTTTAACGTCAAATTTGTCGGAGCGCCTTTTGACGTAGACAAAATCCTCTGATAACTTTTAATCGTGAACTTGTTTAGGACACACCGACCGGATTTGACGTGGCTAGCTCAAACGTGCTCGGACGAGTTTATTCGAATGCGTAAAACTAGCCATTTTCGTTGTTCTTTTCCAAAATGGCCGACTTCTGGGTAGGCGGAGCTAATGGAAGTGCATTAGAAATTTGGTTGGGATCACTTAGACACGATAGACAAATTTAAAAAAATTGCATTTAACGTGAAAATTCTCCAAAAACTTAAACTACTTTTAAATTAAAGGTTGTGTGTGATCTCCTTACCTTAGCTCCAAAACGTAAACGATCAATGGTGTTCTCCGCCTCTGCGTGTTTAATCAGCAGTTTGCTGTAGTCTTCCTGCACAAGGAAGATACATGAAAATGAAGGTAAGATATATATGTGTATATATATACACAGGTTATTGTGACTCTCTAACTTCAGTACCTGCAGTCGCTCCACCAGCGTGATGATGGTCTTCTGAACCCTGGGGTTGGAGACCACGTCGGCGGCGTTCAGCAGCGCCTCTTTCACGTAGTCGGCCGGGTTGAGGTGGAGCTCGGGAGACGGCGACTCCCGCGACGACGAGCGTCTGCTCACGACGGGTTTGGCGTCTTTGGGGACGCGGACTCTGGGCAGCACTTTGGAGAAGTCCGGCGTCTTGCGAAGACACAAGTTTCTACGGGGTGGAAAGACGATCAAAGCGGTCATTTGTTGGCGCTCGTCGGGAGAAAATGCAACGTGGCAGGACGGGAAGTGGCAGCCATCTTAGAATCTTACGCCGGGATTTGTGAGATTAGTCCGACTTTGAGTTGGAAATCGGAGTAGAACTTGACTTCCTAACCCTAACCCACCATGATCTGATTTTATTCTCTTATTTAGCTACTTATAAACCCCCCCCCCTTAGTAGTCCCACCCACTCATAGTCCCGCCCCTCTCCTGAAGTTTGCAAATGCTCAAACGAGCTAGGATGAGTTCATTCGAATGCGTAGACTAGCCATTTTTATTTATTTCCAAAATGGCCGACTTCTGGGTGGGCGGAGCTAATAGAATTACATTTGAATTTTGGTTGGAATCACTTGGACACGATAGACAAATGAGTAGTTCAGAGTAGAACTTGACTTCCTAACCCTAACCCTAAGCCAACCCCAACCCACCATGATCTGACTTTATTCTCTTATTTAGCTACTTATAAATCCCGCCCCCCCCCCATTTGTAGTCCCACCCACTCATAGTCCCGCCCCTCTCCTGAAGTTTGCAAATGCTCAAACGAGCTAGGATGAGTTCATTCGAATGCGTAGACTAGCCATTTTAATTTTTTTCCAAAATGGCCGACTTCTGGGTGGGCGGAGCTAATAGAATTACATTTGAATTTTGGTTGGAATCACCTGGACACGATGGACAAATAAGTAGTTCAGAGTAGAACTTGACTTCCTAACCCTAACCCAACCCTAAACCAACCCCAACCCTAACCCACCATGATCTGATTTTATTCTCTTGTTTAGCTACTTATAAATCCCCCCCCCCCCCCCCCCATTTGTAGTCCCACCCACTCATATTCCTGCCCCTCTCCTGAAGTTTGCAAATGCTTAAACGTGCTAGGACGAGTTCATTCGAATGCGTAGACTAGCCATTTTTATTTTTTTTTCCAAAATGGCCGACTTCTGGGTGGGCGGAGCTAATAGAATTACATTTGAAATTTGGTTGGAATCACTTGCAGGACAGGAAGTGGCAGCCATCTTAGAATATTATGCCGGGATTTGTGAGATTAGTCCGACTTTGAGTAGGAAATCGGAGTAGAACTTGACTTCCTAACCCTAACCCAACCCTAACCCACCATGATCTGATTTTATTCTCTTATTTAGCTACTTATAAATCCCGCCCCCCCGCCTCCCGTTTGTAGTCCCACCCACTCATAGTCCCGCCCCTCTCCTGAAGTTTGCAAATGCTCAAACGAGCTAGGACGAGTTCATTCGAATGCGTAGACTAGCCATTTTAATTTTTTTCCAAAATGGCCGACTTCTGGGTGGGCGGAGCTAATAGAATTACATTTGAAATTTGGTTGGAATCACTTGCAGGACAGGAAGTGGCAGCCATCTTAGAATATTATGCCGGGATTTGTGAGATTAGTCCGACTTTGAGTAGGAAATCGGAGTAGAACTTCCTAACCCTAATCCAACCCCAACCCTAACCCACCATGATCTGATTTTATTCTCTTATTTAGCTACTTATAAATCCCGCCCCCCCCCCCCCCCCCATTGGTAGTCCCACCCCTCTCCTGAAGCTTGCAAATGCTACTAAAAGCAACTTTTTTCAATCATTAGTTGCCGCTCTACAGAACTTCAGAACTTCAGAACTACAGAAGAAGAACGTTCTTCACCTGAAGGATCCGGACTTCTTCATCGTTGCTCCAGGGCTCGTCCTCGGCTCTTTGCGCGAACAAGCGTCAGGCGCCGCCTGTGGCATACCCGACGTCATCACCTTCGGCGCCGCGAAAGACTCCCGCAGCAGCAGCAGCTCCTCCTCCTCCTCCTCCACCTCCACCACCACCACCTCCTCCTGGTCGTCTTCAGACTCCAGGAGACTGGACGCCAGGCTTCCGAGGCTCTCTGCGACTTCCATGTTTGGAAACGTTTCGGCGTCGATCCCTGGAGGAGGAGGAGGAGGAGGAGGAGGATGAAGAAGAGGCGGAGCATCTAGTTTAAGGTGAGACTGGCAGTGTGACATAGCCACAAACAAACAAACATATAAGCTAATGAGTGACGTGAAGATCTGCTGGAGAACACAGACAACATGAAAGGAAAGTGTCGCTCTTGTCTGTTTCCTTTGATGTTGGTTCCTGGAAGCTTTTTTGGACGTTGACGGATCCCGGGTGAAACTTCGCACGGGTGACTGGGGACCACGCAGCGGTAGCCACGGCAACCCAGATCAATGCTAACTGCAGTTTAAATCAAAAACCTGTATCTACAGTCGTTTGTAGATTTGGGGTGAATTCCAATTCCTTGCTTAAAGGGGAAATAAGTAGTTTATAGTGCCATCTAGAGGAGAGGCTGAAATTTACAACAAAGACCTGCTGCTCTGCTCACCCCCTCCCTTCCCTGAGCGCTACAGTATCCTCAGCTGGTCAAATGTCGTCCTCGTCGTCTTTCTCCGTGTCAGCAGATGAGGTTCGTGAGGCGAGGGAGAGGGCGGCGCTACCGCGGACGTAGCAGACGAAGCGGAGAGAGAGGAGGCGGGACTTCCGCTACAAGTAAAGAGACGCTTGTTTTGTTCTCTCGCGTTTGTCCTTACAGGCTCCGGTAGAAACATGGCGTCTCGCTGCTAACAGTGGCTATGCAACCGCGGCCCGCGGTCATGTTATTTTACATGACTTTTTGAAACACTACGAAAATGAAACAAAAACTATTATACAGCGACTAGACAATGCAGGAGCACATAATATGTATAAAAAAGTGGATTTTGGGTTATATAAACCCATAAATACTACATATTGTACCTTTAACCCTCAATCTTAACCCTCAATCTCAAAAATGAGCGCTCCCTCTGGTGCAAGTGCTGTCCCGATTCTCCGAAAAATTAAGTTGAGGGCCAAGTTTAAGGGCTGTATCGCCCTCAATATTGAGATTTTCCGAGACCACCCTTGGGAGCAAGGGCTACCCAGAATGCACTGCGTGTTTTCATATAACAAAGATGGCGTCGAAAGCAGTGAAACGAGTACGCTAAGTATTTTCTTTGTTAATAGACATAAAAATACGGATCGTAATAAATAATCCTGACGTAAATGTGTTCTTCTTCTTCTTTTTTGGAGTTGACAGACTGGACGCAGTTTTCGCGGTTATTCTGCCCCCTACAGTCTGAAGACGTATCTGCATTTAAGGGGTGTCCCATTTCTAAGTGACAAAATAACACCTCAACACTTGGTTTTGAGGGCCAGTTAAGATTAAGGGTTGAGCTTGAGGGTTAAGATAGGAATTGGAATTGGCCCATATACTCGCTCAATAAATTCAAGGAACGTCCGTCCAACGTTTCTTCCTTATGCGACTTACTAAGGTCACCGTTGTGTGCCGCGCCGACTTTGGTGGTGTTTGGATGAGCGATTTATACGTTTTTTACAACCTACCAACCAACGTCAGAAGACGCAAACTTCTACTTACTTCTTCACGTCCTGATTCGTCTGCTGCTGCAAAGTCTTCCTCCACCTCCTCCGGCTTCACCTGGGTCCTTCATCTTCATCCTCTGTCTTTGTTAAAAAACGCTGGCCTCACACAGACTCACGAATCTGAACTGGAACTTGTCACATGGTCGAGGGACGAGGACTCATCTGTCAGTCCTGAGGACGAGCAGATGCCTCTGATGCACCCGGTCGCCGTTCCTGCAACAACACAGTTTTTTTTTTACTGTTATTGACTGCAGTTAAACCATGAGATCATTCATTATAAATAAATTAGCTTGTTCAAAAGATGAGAAAACGGCAGAACGTCGATTAGCTAGAAGCTTATAGTTGTGTTGTTGTGTCGTCTCTGCACCAAAGTCCATAGAGAAAATCAACAATTTTTACTATTTTGTTTGGATTGACCTCAGTGACACAAACTGACCACACGAGGCAGCAGTGGACCAGAAGCTCTGACACTTCAAAAACTGAAGGCTGTTAAACATATATTGATGTGTGGCTAAAACTACACTGTGGTCGTTTTTGTTATTGTTTTAAAGCCTTAGTGCAGACTCTGTAGGTCTCCATTATAACAGAAGTCAAAGTGAACTTCACTGCAGTGCTTGGAGCTGCAGCGGTTGCTACGGCAACCCCACAATACAAACCCAGGGCCAGTAAACGACCAAAGTACAACAAAGGTCTCCACAGCTGCACGGCCGACGCCAGAAGGAATTTAGAACTGGCTCTGGGCAGCTTTGACGCAGAGCGAAAACGGATCAACTTAAAAGTTTTAATCTCGACGTATGTTAGGCATAATTTAACATATAAACGGATACAAACTCCTTCTATTCAACTGCTTCTTTCTCATTAACAACTGTGTTTGCTGGCTGGAAGTTCAAGCTCACTCTCCCGCACCAAACTCCGTTGAGAAAATCATCGATTTTAGCTCACGGGGGGGACACAGGAGCTGCTGGTCCACTGCTGCCCCGTGTGGTCACTTTGTGTCACTGAGGGTGAAACTAAACGCAAAGGATTTCAAACGCCGAAGTCACAAAATATATTTGAACTCACTGACGGAGGCAGCGGTGGATCAACAACTGCTGCGTGCTGTGATGTAAAAATCGCCGATTTTCTCTATGGGGTTTGGTGCAGGGAGAGTGAGTGGTTTACAAACTTCCTGTTTCCTGCTGCACTATTATATAAAGATAAAGATATATTTCTTTACATACTGTACATAACTGGAGCACTCATTAGCAGAAGTAGGTACTGTGCATCTTGACCGAGATTAACTCAAGGAGGATTATTAGTCTGGTGCCTCTTACAGTGCCTCTAATTTAACACACACACACACACACACACGTAATTTACAGTACCTGGATGATCAGAAAGCAACAATCTCACCCTGAAATTTGATGATAATGATAATTTTTTTGACTGTTTTCTTAATGGTCCATAAACTAAACAAGGCGCTCACCTACTGCTCCTCCTCCCTGTTTATTCCAATGGGTTTATCTCATTTGCCAGATGGAAGGAATTAAGCAGATTTACAGAGAAATGGGGGCGGGGGGGGGGGGGTCCTCACCGAGTGTAAACAGACAATGATTATTCATATAAATCCAGAGCGTGGAGCAGGTGCAGCTCCTCATGCAGCCAGCAGGGGGGGACTCTAATCACCTGTGAGCCGATTGTCCCGACCAAAATAATCAAAATAACATGATATTATCGTTGTACTTTAATATACTTCTGTATAGATCACGTACTCTGGTTTTATTCCAGTTCACATCTGTAAAATGTCACAAAAATGTGCAGAAATGTGGATATTTACTGACAAAGAACACCACTTTATTATGAGGCGTCACGAGAGGAGGAGGAATTTCTAACCCTTTAAGGTACTACTCAACCATTTGGTCGACCACACTTTAAGTCACTATATATCTCATTGAAAAACGCATCAAGCTGAACTCACTAACAGGGGGGTGTTCTTCAGGGCCACGTACTGCACAATTTGATCTCAAGTGGGCCGTACCAGTACAACGATAAGCATAATAACCTATGAGCAACAAGAACTCTGAATTTTTCTCCTTTGTTTTACATTTAATGAAGTCTTTTTTCTTTCTTTTTTTTACCAAAACATGAAATTTATGGAGAAATATAAGTGCAATTTCAACAATATTATGCCTAAATGTACCATTTACACATCATTACTGGATCTATAAAGGCACAAACATTTAGTCACAGTTCTCTGGAAGGTGAAAATATTGTATTTGACGTTGACATTTTAACAAATTCCTCCTGTGGCCTGGATTGGACCCTCTGGCGGGCCAGTTCTGGTCCCCGGGCCGCAAGTTTGACTCCCCTGCACTAACACTTAATGTCACTTGTTCTTAATGTTGTACGTTATGAATTATGCAAACCAGGTTTATTAATAACAGACATATCAACCGTTTGGTAGAGGCCTGTATCTGAAATACTGTAGGGTCTAATTTAAAAAATAATAATAATAATAATTTGATTGTTGTTATTGTTATCATAACTACATAAAATCAAATGTAAAAATGTCAATAAATAATTTCTCCATCTGCCTTTATTTCTTAATAAGTTTTCATGGAAGAGTAATAACAACAATGGTCTCCATTTATTCCAAAGGGGAATCATTTATTGACATTTTCTTAGCTAATGTTACTTTAAACACTTCTTGTACCATCCTCAGTCAAATTGTTGGTGTTTTCCATCAAACGCTACAACACGAATTTTGCAGAAAACATTAAATATTATCATATTTTCCAGGAACACTGTTTGTTTTCGAGTAACATTGAAGATTAAAGGCGATAAAAGGAGTTGCCCAACAGCATCCAGCAGGTCCAACCAGTCAGTCTGGTGAGCCCGAGGATCTTATTATTCTATATTTAAATGATTTAAAACACTAAAACACCACAGCCGTGGACAGAGGGAGTATAAACAAACTTTTGTCCAGCAGACTTACCTCTCTGTGAGGGCACACGGTGGCAGATTTACCGACTCCAGCTCCGGCTCCGGCAGCGGCGGCAGCAGCAGCAGCAGGGGTCGCTCCTCTGTTGCCGTGAACACCGCGAAACTCAAGTGAACAGATGCCGGAGCCTCTGTCACCATGGTACACGCTCAAACCACAACAAACCACCGCCGAGCCGCGGAGGGTTCGGTCCCCACAGCCCTCTCTCTGTGCGTGCTCTCACCCCCCGCTAGGTTTCTGCGTCCACTGCGTCACGGGAGGGAGGAGCTAGCTTAAAAGTTAGCAACGAAAGCTAAGCGGCCGGCGACACTTTTTTACAAACGCGTTTTCGCGTAACGAACACAAACAAATCACGTTCACGCACAGTTTGAGCTTCGCGTTGTTGGTTTGAATGAGTTACGCGAGTTTATTTGTTCACACGAGCAGCCGTTTGTGATGTTTAATCACGCTTTCGCAAGTGTGGCTGCACTGATTTCACTGATGCTACATACAGTGGAGCACATTTAGCTCCGTGTTTCGTCTCTCAGGCGTTTTTTCTTGCTCAAAACACCGCGATTACATTCATACATTTGTCCAAACAGTACGTCGTACCATCACGATAACATTTTATTCCTACATTTTAACGTTTAACGTGATTTGTGGAGGTTTGATACGAGCGGTATCGCCTGTCAGACATTAATCAGGGTATTGATAAGGGATTTTTTTTTTTTCAACGGACTTTTAAACCAAATAGTGAGCTGCGATTGGCTATGAGGCTGCAGGTGGGCGGGACTTAGCCTCGATCGCTGTTGATGAAAATTGCAGGTGCGTTTGAGATAAAAGGCCACCAGAGGGCGCCATTTTATAACATTTCAATTCAGTGCGTTAAGGGGGAGATTTTCAAAATAAAATAAACGATTTGTGAAGCCTAAATGTTTCATCTTAAAATGCTGTTTGTTCCAAATACTTTAAAACGTATATATATAATATAAAAATAAATGATTTAATAACAAAAAAAATTGGCTCTGAACATGTGCACAAATCTAAATAGATTATAAAAAAAAGGATATATATTATTATATTAGTTTTTAAAATGTTATATGTTATTTGCTACGTCTCGTTCATGATGAGTTCCCCTGATCTCAGCTTTGCTGTTCTTTAAAAAAAAAAGAATAATAATAATGAAAGCAAAAAATCCATTCTCATCCCATGAGTCATCCTGTTTTAAAGCCTCCACAGTCGAGTATTTTGTTCAGCGCTGTCTTGTTTTAGAGAAAATCGACAAATATTTGGAAACACAACCACATTCTGCAAAACGGACGTACTATTGTGTTGAAGAAAATGTGGAAATAGTGCTTAAGATAGACGTTTCGGAGACTTCCACTGTGGCTGTGTGTGAAGAGAAACTTCAAAATAAAAGCACACAACTGTCGTCTGATTTTTTTTTGTGCAGTTATCTTTATTGAAAAATTAAATACACTTTCTGTATAAATCACATTGAATAACATTCACTGAAATGGAAAGAATAAGACGGACGGACGGACCGAGTGACCGACGCGAACAGAGAACAAAAAAAAACATGTTTAAATGAACTTGTGCAGGTAAATGAAGCAGTTGGAACAAATAAGGTGTTTTTCCAGGGGGGTCAACAGGTGGCGCCGGCCGGCCGGGCGCGGAGCGTCGACCTCTGCAGGAAAGCGAGTCGATCGGCGGTCAGAGCGTGAGCCGTCGCGTCTGGTGCTGGAGTCGAGGGCCGAACACCTCTCTTGTGTTTCAGCGTCTGATTAATGAGGCTGTCAGCGGCTTCCATCGCTTCCTTCCATCATTCCCGTTCCTCCCGGGGGCCGAACCTTTAATGTCGGGTCAACGAGGGACGAGCGGAGGGGGGGGGGAGAAGGTTGGTTTAAAGGTGCGCTATGTAACAGTCCACCGCACAAGACGTCAGGGAAAACAAACGATCGTTTAAACGTAAACAGTCATCGGTTACATTCAAACCACTGTCAAAGTTAGTTCGTAAATGACTCCACGTGTACGATCTATTTAGTTTTTTCGTCCAAAAAACCGCTTTGTTTCATTTCCCCGCCAAAAAAATGACCTGTGTGTGGCGCTATCGGTCGTATACGCGAAAAAACGCTAAGGCTTGTTACTCCTGTTTTCCAAAAATAGAACTTCGCAAAATGTCGCATACGTGTGGATATAAAAAAAAAAACACAAGAGGCCAATATGTTACGAAACTTTTGCAGATTCTCCTAAATTCGTTCATAGTCGTGTTTAGATCTCGTGTCACCCGGCGACATTACAGCGCTAGTAAAAACGACCACTGCGTAAAATCCTACACACTGGTCCTTTAAAGAGAGTTTGTAAATACGCTATTTGGCTTCATCTCGTAGTTAGACAAATTTTGTATGACCTAAAAACCTAGCTTAACTGACGCTAGTCAATGCTAACGTACCTTAACGCATGACGCGTTTTCCATGATTACTGACTGGCAAAAAACTCCTGATTGTTAAAATGAGTCTCTAAAGTAACGCTAAAACTTTAAAAACAGAGGCACGCATACGCAGTGCACAGGTACGCGTGGTTATTTGTAGCTAACTAACGGCGCTAGAAGGAGCTAACGCAGCTAGCCGAGCTAACTGGTAAAAACGGTGTCTGGGCTTCCGGTGCCGCGCCGCGTTAACGTGACGTCGCGCGCGTCTTTTTCCCCCGTCAGTCGTCATGGAAACGCATCACGCGTGACTAAACGTGACGCAGCAGGCAACAAAGGAGGACATCCAGCAGCTCGTGGATGAAATATCGCTTTCAAAATCAATCTGGTTGAGTTTCGAGCACATGCTGACAGATTTAACGTTTTTCCCTGTCCTTCCCTCCTCATCCTCCTCCTCCTCCTCCTCCTCCTCCCTTGTCTCCTCCCCTCCTCTCCTCCTCCCTTCATTAGAGACATTCATTTCAAACGCTCCAGCAGCAGAAGCCTGTGTGGCTTTGATTCTTCCAGGATTAGCTTGTTTATCAGAGAGCAATTCCACTGAGAGGACACACACACAGCCACCTCTGCCTCACACACACACACACACACACACACACACACACACACACACACACACACACACACACACACACACACACACACACACACACACACACACACACACACACACACACACACACACACACATTCTTGTACTTGCTGCATACTGAGGACCAGCATTTCCACTTTATAAATCAACACAATTACAAATATCTACTTCATGAATGACATCTATAAAGAACTACTGGTTGCAGTACCATAAAATGTCTGCAGGTGGAGCCCCAGAGCAAAAAGGGCTGGAAAACTGTTTCGATTTTTTTTTTTAATTTTTGGTCAAAATGTTTACAAAAACATCATACTGAAACTATGTCGACCAAAATATAAAAAAAACCCAATATTTTTGGTCCAAAATTTGAAAAAAAAGAAAAAAAATTGAGGAAATTTTGACCCAAAATTTGAAAAAAAAAATTGGTCAAAAATCTGACAAAAAAATTTGGTCCTAAATTTGACAAAAACAATTTGGCCCAAAATGTTACCCAAAATTGTTGGTCCAAAATTTTTGGTCCAAAATTGTTGGTCCAAAAATTTTGGTCCAAAATTTTACCCAACATTTTTGGTCCAAAATTAGATTTTTTTTTTTTGACAAATTGAGTATAGCATGTTATACCAACCTAAGGAAGTGATTTCAATGAAAACAAAGTGAGGACCGTCCAAAATGTCCTCACTCTGTAAAAATGACCTCACTTTGTTGGTTAAAAACCCTCACTGGTCCTCAGTATGCCGCAAGTACAAGAGCACACACACACACACACACACACACACACACACACACACACACACACACACACACACATTCTTGTACTTCCTGCACACTGAGGACCGGGTTGCTGTCAAAGTGAGGACCAGCATTTCCACTTCATAAATCAACACAATATATCTATATCTACTTCATGAATGACATCTATATAGAACTACTGGGTTGCAGTACCATAACATGTCTGCAGGTGGAGCCCCAGAGCAAAACGTGTGTCAATCACCAGGGGCTGGAAAAAACGTTTTTTTTGTACCAAATTGAGGACCGCTGTTAAAAACAGAGTATGTGAGGACCGGGCAAAATGTCCTCACATCGTAAAAACGACCTCACTTTGTTGGTTAAAAACCCTCACCGGTCCTCAGTATGCCGCAAGTACAAGAACACACACACACACACACACACACACACACACACACTGTGTATATGCATCATGAATTTTGACTGTGTTGTTGCAGTGAGCTCATTATTTTTCAGATTCCTCTTTGTAATGCGCTGAATATGCAAATTCTGACTCGTTATTTTAATGAATTTAGTCAAAAGACTTTTTTGACTGCATGACTGCACCAACGCTGCTCATCAAGGTCAATGGACTTTGTCCATGGAAATATAACTATGTACACACACACACACACACACTGTATGTTATTGTTAAAGCGACATTTAATGGTCGTTATTGATCCCTAATCTTTCCTTACAGTATAAATGAAGGGATCTGAGAGAGAACTGTTGACTGTTAGCTTTTCTTTAACAGCAGTTAGCGCTTGTACATCACTGAGTTTGTGTTCACTTCAGCCTCTGATCTCAGAAGTTGCTAGAAACTCTAGATTTATTTCTATATTTTCCATTGTTTCTCTCTTCTTTTCCCTTTAGTCTGTGAATGTTTATGAATGATTCATGGAGCCTTCGCTCAGGCTGAATCTTTATGTGTTGAGACTCTTTCTGTCCATTTTATAGACAGTGAAAGTGTTCTAGTTGAAAGAGCACACAGCGGTTTAGTCTCTTTTTGTTGGCTAACTTCCTGGTTTTTGTTGTTGCTAACATTACATTGAACCATAAACAGCCACAAAACCCTTCATTGCTATCACATTAGCTAAGCTGGAGAAGCAAATGTAGGATTAGCTGCTGTTAAATGATGGACAAATGTTGATATAGCAACTTTTTAGGCCCGTGCTAGCGACTTTTTTCTACTTCCTAGCAAGAAATCCTTCTGGCCAAACCTTTGCTAACTTCCTGAGGAAAAAGTTAGCAATGTTACTGAAAAAATATAATCAAATGGATGACAAGCACCGGCTAATGCTAATTATATAATGGCGTGTTCTAGCTGTAGGTAGCAACTAGTCAGGCCCCCGCTAGCGACTTTTTTCTACTCCCTAGCGAGAAATCCTTCAGGCCAAACCTTAGCTAACTCACTGAGGAAAAAGTTAGCAATCCTCGTGAAAAAAATATAATCAAATGGATGGACAAGCATCGTCTAATGCTAATTATATAATTTGACGTGTTCTAGCTGCAAGTAGCAACTAGTCAGGCCCGCGCTAGCGACTTTTTTCTACTTCCTAGCGAGAAATCCTTCTGGCCAAACCTTAGCTAACTCCCTGAGGAAAAAAGTTATTAATTCTACTGATGGACAAGCACATTAGCATCTAATTATATATGCTTGGTATATATACTATACTTGGTGTGTTCTAGCTGCAGGTAGCAATTTTTTCAGGCTGGCTTTAGCTACTGAGCGTACAGTGGCTAGCAACACTGCGTATGAAGACATTAGTAGTGCGTGAAGTAATCAACATATGATAGCAATAATAACACCAGCGTGACAGTTAGCGTGGTAGCAGTCATATTAGCCTCAGAGGCTAGTGCTAAATCTCATTTATAAACACAGTCAAACGTAGAGAATCCAGAGGGGAGGCGGTACTTCGACTGCGGATTGTGGTATCTGGTTAGCTAACAGCAGCCGAGCGTCTACGTGGTGCGTTACGGTTTACGTCGGAAGTCGGAACTGGGAGTTCGGCTGAGAAGTCGGAAAAAAACATGATCTCGGGTTAGCCATTGTTAGCAATAGCAGTCGCAACGCTGTACATCAAAGGTCTCAAACTTGCGGTGGAATATCGGGATAATATAATTTTGAGCTAATTTTGCAGATATCGTCCGATACCGATACTGTGCAGGTAATATCGTGCATCCCTAGTTTTTAACTTGTGGTTGTGCCGACTTTTTGAGCAGGAAACCCGAGTTAACGTGATGTTTGAGTCGGCGCCGTCTGGAACGCACCATTAGCTTAAACTGGTTCTCTGCACGGGGGGGGGGGGGGGGGGGGGGCGCTAGAGAGCAGCCAGCTATCGGAGAACCTGGATTATGTGTGTAAACACACACATAAAACACACACACACACTTCAGATGAATTACTTTATCGTTAACGCGACGCATGGAGGTGTGTTTTGGTGTCGTACGCCGTCTCGGCGTTAGCTTTCCTCCTGAGAGGAAACAAATCGTTTCCACAACAACAATCACTGCTCATTTGTTTCTTTCAATCATTCACTCATTCTCTGTCTTACACATACACACACACACACACACACACACACACACACACACACACACACACACACACACACACACACACACACACACACGCACACACACACGTGTTGCATGTGTGAGGCAGTCACAGTGAAACCTTTGCCAGTGTCGTCCTCTAAACGTCTCATTACTCTCTTTTTAGTCATAATTGCTGCACTGAGCCTGGCGTCAGGAACGCTCCCCCAGGGCGAATATGATTAAAAGAAGGAAAATTAAAAAACACAAATCATCCATTGTTATTCAAACGGAGAGAGCAGCAGGAGAGAAACAAAACGGAGTTAAATGAGGGTTAGTTTTCCACTTTTTTTTCCCTTCTAACCCCTGTGAGAGTTAACGCCACGTAAAGCTGGACGAATGTGAAAATATAAGAACCAAAGAAAACAAACATATCGCGTTAGCGTTTAGATGAGTTTTTCTCAGCTGAAAACACCGATCTCCTGAAGGACTCTGGTTTACTGGCATATTTTCGGCGACGACGCCAGGATTCAGTGGTTTTTAGGAGCACGACTCGTCGTTTTTCACACGTTATGGCCACTAAAAGAGCTCGTTTTCACCAATAAACGGCTCAGATTGTTTTTGGGTGAAACACTATTATCGTAAAACAAACACTTTAGTGGACGTAATGGTGCTAACCTGAGCGAACGCGGCCCAGTTAGCCTGGGATGAGATTTTGTCGTCTGGCGAGGACGACTTCAGAATCTCCCCAAAAAAAAGGGAACCAATCACAAATGTGTTAGAGGCGGGGCTTAACGTGACGACAACACAGAAAACGTTCAACATGGCAGCCACTGAAGAGCACAGTAGGACAGTATTTAATTGTACCAGTAGGTGTCAGTAACTGTCTCCAGCCTCCAAAGCTAACTGACACCAGCCTCCAAATATAACCGTCTCTAGCCTCCCAAGTTAAATGTCTCCAGCCTCCAAAGCTAACTTGACACCAGCCTCGGAGGCTAACTGACGCTAGCCTTCAAAGCTAACTGTCGCCAGCCTCCAAATTTAGCTGTCTCCAGCCTCCAAAGCTTAGTGACGCCAGCCTCCGAGGCTAACTGTCTCCAGCCTCCAAATCTAACTGTCTCCAGCCTCAAAAGCTAACTGACACCAGCCTCCAAAGCTAACTGTCTCCAGCCTCTGAGGCTAACTGCCTCCAGCCTCCAAAGCTAACAGACACCAGCCTTCAAAGCTAACTGTCGCCAGCCTCCAAATTTAGCCGTCTCCAGCATACAAAGCTTACTGACGCCAGCCTTCGAGGCTAACTGTCTCCAGCCTCCAAAGCTAACTACAGGAAGGCAGCCATCTTGAGCTAAGGGGTAATTTTTTTTGCGATAATTGGTCAAATTAGCATCGCAACATTGTGTCCAAATCTCACAGGGACCGATTTATTAAATAATCACGTTTTAACGTTAAAATGATCGCTAAAAACACGTGTCGTCTTAAACCAGCGGAGAAAACAGGAAATGAAGCCGATTTGCGTGAAAAAAAACACGTGTCAGACAAAAGGGGGCGTGGCTAATGACGTAGAAAAAAATCCCGTCTTTCCCAGAAGCGCCTGATTTATCATCGTCCTTGAAATATATAAATATTTATAATCACTATTTGTTGATGCAACAGAGGATACAGGTTTTATAATTCATATAGGAGTATCTTTATGTGTACATTATATATATATATATATTTGCATCTGTATCTACATTTGTTCATTTTTGTACATATACAAACCCAGGCATGACTCAGTCTCAGGTGTGCAGTCGTCTCCCCGTTAAAGCCGTAAATTAATAAATACATTTTTAAAAAAAGTTCGGACCGCTACAGGAAGGTCCAGTGGTTTTCGCTGCAAGTAGAAATCCACGAGTTTTTAACGCCGAGGACGAAGGAAAAAAAACGTACAGAATGTCGTTAAGTTCCGTCGTAGCGCGCGAGGTCTCACAGTGGGGAGGTAACAACGTTGAGGAGAATCCTGAACAAAGTTCACAGTGGAGATAAAAACCTGTCAGATTCAGGAAGATAAAGCGAGTCTCAGCGAAGACGAGGAGGAGGCGGCGGACGCTTGTTCCGGTTTTTAAAAAATTCCAGTTGTGCCGTTTAAATCCACAGACGTCCTCCGTCCTCCGCGTTCCGCTCTCGTCGTCGTCGTCGTCCTCCGCTCGGCTATAGCGCCACGTTGAACTCGGTCACCAGGAAGTCCACGTGGTCCCTCTCTTTGGTCTTGAAGGCCTCGGCGATGATGCGCGCCGCCTCCCTGTGCTCGCGGCCCCTCATGGGAACTCCGTTCACCTCCAGGATCACCTGACCCACCTTCAGCTGGCCGCAGTTATGAGCCGAGCCGCCTCTCTGAGAGAGAGAGACAACCAGAATCAGTCATACGAATAAAAACTAGACCACTTTCTGTGTTTTGATGTACTTCTATGACAGTGTTACAGCGCCACATAGAGGCCTGGCATGTGTACTACAGCATATACAGTCTTTTTTTGTGTTGTTGTTGTTGTGTGTGAAGCGTAGATGGGGACTCTAGATAACTGTTACAAACCGCAGGTGCTAAATGTTGCAAGATTATGGGGCTAAATCTCTCTAGCCTCTTGGGCTAACTGTCACTAGCCTCCAAGGGTAACTGTCCCCAGCCTCCAAAGCTAACTGTCGCCAGCCTACAAACCTAACTGTTGCCCACCTCCAAAGCTAACTGCTGCTAGCCTCCAAAGCTAACTGTTGCCCGCCTCCAAAGCTAACTGTCACTAGCCTCCAAAGGTAACTGTCGCTAGCCTCCAAAGGTAACTGTCACTAGCCTCCAAAGGTAACTGTCGCCCGCCTCCAAACCTAACTGTTGCCCGGCCTCCAAAGCTAACTGTCGCTAGCCTCCAAAGCTAACTGTCGCTAGCCTCCAAAGGTAACTGTCACCCGCCTCCAAACCTAACTGTTGCCTACCTCCAAATCTACATGTCGTTAGCGTCCAAAGCTAACTATCGCCAGCCTCCGAACCCATTGGCCACCTCCAAAGCTGTCGCTAGCCTCCAAGGGTAACTATCCCCAGCCTCCAAAGCTAACTATCGCCAGCCTCCGAACCCATTGCCCACCTCCAAAGCTGTTGCTAGCCTCCAAGGGTAACTATCCCTAGCCTCCAAAGCTAACTGTCGCTAGCCTTCAAAGCTAACTGTCGCCAGCCTACAAAGCCAACTGTTGCCCGCCTCCAAAGGTAACTGTCGCCCCGCCTCCAAAGCTAACTGTTGCCCGCCTCCAAAGCTAACTGTCGCCAGCCTCCAAACCCAACTGTTGCCCACCTCCAAAGCTGTCGCTAGCCTCCAAGGCTAACTGTCGCTAGCCTCCAAGTGTAACTATCCCCAGCCTCCAAGGGTAACTATCCCCAGCCTCCAAAGCTAACTGTCGCCAGCCTCTAAACCTAACTGTTGCCCACCTACAAAGGTAACTGTCGCTAGCCTCCAAAGCTAACTGTTGCCCACCTACAACGCTAACTGTCACCAGCCTACAAAGCTAACTGTCACCAGCCTCCGAGGTTAAATGTCACAAGCCTCGGAGGCTAACTGTTGCTCGCCAAATCAATCAGTCTATTTTGGATCGTGCGACACGTTTCTTGATGACTGACCGGAAAAAGACTTGCGTGACACCATGTTTGCGTGCCGCGGCACCGGAGTCCAGGCACCGTTTACCACTTAGCTCCGTTAGCTCCTTTAGCACCGTTACAATGGAACTCGAGCGGTCTGTTTATTAAAGGAAAAGAGCAGCGCTAACATGTGTGCCTCTGTTTTTAAAGTTTAGCGTTACGTTAGAGACTCATTTTAACAATCGGTAGTCGCGTAAAAACATGACGTCACGCGCGTCTTTTCCGATCAGTCGCCATGGAAACGTGTCATGCGCTAACGTGCGTTAACGTTGATGCCGTTAACGTGCCCAGCGATAGTCACGTTCTATGTCGTTGTTCGCACACCAAATCAACGTCAGGCTACGTAACCAAGTCTCGTACCAAGAACACGTACGATTCTTCGTCGAAATGCAAGTCTTGACCGTTCCAAACGCACGCTCAGATTCGCTGTATGAAGCTTTTACTCCAAACCCCGCACTTTTATCTCGGCTCATATTTGGGCTACCGCATCACGAGTAACCTTGCGGTTCCTGCTCGGCTCGTCTCGTTCATGTTTACGAGCCGCCCCTCGGCCCGAGGTTTTTCCGCAGACCCCGTGAGCGATGTCGTTCCAAAGATTTACAGATCCATCCGGGACTCGTTTGGCCGCCGCCGCGGTCCGCTCGTTCAATCGCCGGAGTCTCCGAACGGCGGAGACGTGAGGAGTGAGTCATCGCGTTTGTCTGAATGCATTTGTGGTGTCAACAGGCGACGATTGGGTGAGAGCGTGACTGCGGAGCGGAGCAGGTCGGATTGGGATTAACCGCTGTGTGTGTGTGTGTGTGTGTGTGTGTGTGTGTGTGTGTGAGAATGTATGTAAATGTGGGCCTTCTGTGACAGGGCGTCTCTATCTCTTCTATGCTAATGAAGTCACATTTGATGTTTTAAATTCGAGCTCGGGCAACGAGACAACTTCATTTATTTGGACGTAATTGAGAAATTCTCAAACGTACGCGGTGGAGAGTTGGACTGGAAAATAGCCTCTGAAAAGCCTCAGAGCAGTACTGTGCTGTATTTATCTCCTCAACTCTATGAAACTCTAGGAACTTTTCCAATCAGATCTTTTCCAATCAGAAGTTTTGCGTAAAAATGCAGCTTCGTTTGGTGGAATGTCGTCACACCAGAGATGCTCACAAGTCCGAGTCAATGACGTATGTGGATTGTAACTGTCCTCATTGTTGTTTCAGAACAATAAAGAGTTTGAAAATAGGCTACACGGCTAATGTGACCAGCCCAGTTAGCTAAATTAGCTCAACAGGCTAGCAACAGTTGACTTTGATTGAATTTGAACGCCAAATGCAAGCAGAATTAGCAGTATAGAATATAGCAATGTCACGCGTCTTTTTCCAGTCAGTTGCCATGGAAACGCATCACGCGTGACTACACGTAACGGGCAGCAAAGGAGGACATCCAGCAGCTCGTCGCCCCAATCAGCTGACAGGGAAACGGGGCTTCCTGAAAATGTTTTACTTTTTTTGTACTATTCCTAAAGGAAACCCAAAAAAAAAAGCACCGGACCAAACCAAACCGGCATTTTTGTCGCCAAAATATCCCGATTTGCTCACGAGCCACAAAAGCTCCGACACAGTTGAGCTCACTTCACACGAAGCGCGTCCTCTGCTCCGTACGTTGTTAAAAGTGACCTTATCAGCTCACGCCAAAGTGAAGGAGTCTGGAGTCGTGACAGACGGCGGCGTTTTTCAATCACAGCAGACCTCTTTCTGGACGTCTCCGCACTGCGAGCGACTCTCGCTTAATGAAGCGGGTTTTACGGCGCGAGGCGGAACCAAGCGATCCGTGCACGCCTTTTTTTACGACAGCCGACGCGGTCTCACACAAAGCCACGGGATGTACCACGTATGTCCTGTCATGTCATGTTACCGCCACATCCAGGCAAGGACTTGACGATGGAAAACGACGACAGTCTGGAACTAAATGCGCAATAAATGCGACGTTTAATAGCTAAAGAGCTCGATGTTTTTCAGCGGCCGACACACAGAGCGCACGGCTAATTTCAGCCCGACAGACGTTTTGTCAGGTCGGAAAATAAAGAAAGGGAATTTAAAAATGATGATGTCCTGACTGGAGAAAACAAATCTAAGTGCTCAAGATCTTGTCAGAGCGATGGTGCGTTCACTACGAGGATGAAAGTGGAAGTAAAATGTGAATAGAACGTCACATTTGCTTAATTCAGAGCAGGTGGCGCGAATTGCAGGAATAATAAGCAAGAAGGATTCGCAGCTACACAAATAGCTAAAGTTGAGAAAAACATTTTTGCGAGATGCGATGTCAAGAAAAACCAGTCGCAGATTAGTTTGGACGTCGGTTGAGAACGTCCAACTTTGACGATGAGCGCCCCCTGATGATGCCAGGGTTGGAGGCGACTTTTTTCGTATAAAGTTAGCAGCGCGCTAACAATCGGGAGACCGCGGACGCAATGATCGGCGTACGAGATTTTTAACGTTTCAATCCCGAGAGAGCACGGACGAGAGACGATCCAGGCGATTTCGCGGAGGAGATTCGTGGATTCTCACAGAAACTCGGAAAAAACGGAACTTATCGCGTACAAGTTACGGTTCTAACCAAAAGTACGCGATACTTGTGATTTCGAAATCGCGACGACTCCGAGGATAATTTGGCCAGATAATCTGTTCAAATCAAATCGGGCCCCAAAATTGGAAGACACCCACGATTGTTCGGAAGGTCCAGATCGGGACTGAAATCAGGGTCGATTATCCTCTAGTGAGGGGGCGGGGCTTAAAGCAAATAATCCTGATTGGATTTCGCTAGCGCCTGCGTGGAAACATTAGCATAAGAGGAAAATATCTTAAACTTCGGTGAGTACGAAAGCACGCAAACATCACTATTCGTAAGTGTTTGTTAAAGAATCGGTTTGGTTTGGTGCCACTTTAACGACACATTGCTGCTCTCTGTCTCCCTCTGTGGCTATCGGTGGTACCGCAGCCTCACGGCAGGAGTCGAAGGAATTTAAAGGCGCCATATGTAAGAATGTGGCCAAAAAACGGTTACTACATTCAAATTCAAAATACCGAGGTCTTTTTAGGTTTTGTTTTCTTGACGTAGCTGGCAAACCCGTGGTCGCTCGGCAGCTGAGGCTGCAACGATTGGTAGACGGCGGTAGGTGGCGCCACATGACGCCAAAACATGATTTCAAAGCGTAAACATGATTTGCAGTCTACAAAAATATTTTTTTTAACGCAGAGATTTTCTGCGCGTTTTTACATCGGGGTAAAGACAACGACGACAAAAGCTAGCTAGCAAACGCTTGTTGTAAACGTTCTGTTTCCTAACATATACGTCAGGAGGAGCAACTCTGCATTTTGCTTTTCATTGACCTTAAAGATCAATACAAACGTGGACGCTGAGGGTTTCTTCCATCACCATTTGCACAAAATAAGACACAACATCCTCTTCCCTAAATGTTTTTTTTTCCCCCTCTCGGAGCTGACCTTATTAAATGCGGCTACAAAGGCTATCATCACCATCATCATCATCACCATCATCATCATCATCATCACTGCTCTTATTTACTGAGCCAACAACAATCAACCCGGGGGCCAGTGAAGCACAGAGTCGTCCCGATGGAAAGAAGACGGCGATGACAGCGGTCTGTCACCTCGGGGAGGCGGCGAAGACGACTGATAACTCTTCTGTTCTTCATCCTCAGGTCAGAGGCTCCGCTCAGATTTGGTTTTTTTTGCGATAATTTGACGATAATTCAGCAGGTCAGGGAGCCCAGAAACCAAAGCTGGCTCTGATCCGTCCCCGAAGGTCTAATAACGTCGAGTTAGCTTCCCCTCGCGGACGACGGCAAAGTTTCAAACCTTTTACGTCGTACAAAAAAATCGTGCAAAGAGTCAAACAAGTGACCTTGAGGCTGCGGCCTTTGTTGTTATTAATGTCTTTAAATAACGCGGTTATTGTTCGGGGACGCAGCAGCGGTGTGTCAGGTAACTCCTGAAGCGGAAGTTTGGAAGTTTCAGGTGAAATCTGTGCAATCAGCAGAGCGACGCGGAGCCGTTAAGTTTAGAGACGGCTCAATAATTTAACCCGATTAAAGTTTCAGTCCATTCGTCAGACTGGTTTAAACTCGCTCACATTAGATTTAATCCTCGTTTGCGGCCGTTTGTCACTTACGAGGAACCAGTTCATTGCGAGCAGCAATTCCTGTTTTTATTAGTCTTAGATTGAATATTCTCGCTCTCTCTGCTCGTGAAACATTATAGAGGATTTTTTTTTTGTTGTTGTTGTTTTTTTGTTTTTTTTTTGAAGGAAAGATTGCAAAAACGCTCTCGGGAATAAAGTGCATTTAATAACATTCTATATAACTCTCAAATCACCAGTGGATTTACGCTCGCCTGCAGTCATGGGCTTTAGGTAGAGACTGGAAAACAAACGAGAGCTCAGTTACAGGTCGACAAAATGAGTTTTCTTTACACGGCGGAGAGAATTGGTGCCTCGCAGCGAGAAGGTCAGCGGCTCAGATCCTGGTTTGACCGATTTCCTTTCTGTGCAGAGTTTGCTTGGGTTCTCCAGTGGTCATCGCTCCATTTAAATTGAATTAGTTTTCGGCTCTGTCCCAATACCTCCCCCTTAAAATTTGCCCTTGGTTTTGAGCGTCCTCAACTGTAAATTCCTCTCGTTGAGAGCGAACGTAACAAACGTGCTAACCTACGTCACATGTTGACAATTCTAAGCGTGCACAGTAGTGGCTAACGTGGCAGCTGCTAGTTTTGCTCAAGGTCAAAAAGGTAATGCCACCACATTTGGCTACAGTAGCTGCTAATGTTAAACGCAGATGCAACGGCTAAAGTCAAACAGCTAGTGTAGATGCTATGAGTCTAAGCTAAGATGCGAAGATGCTAAAGTCAAACGATGATGTCACAACGTTTGGCTACAGCAGATGTTAAATGTTAAACACTAATGCAATGGCTAAAGTCAAACAGCTAGTGTACAGAGGCGGCTAACGTAGCAGCTGCTAGTTTTGCTCAAGGTCAAAAGGTAAAGCCGCCACATTTGGCTACAGTAGATGTTTATGTTAAACGCAGATGCAACGGCTAAAGTCAAACAGCTAGTGTAGATGCTATGAGTCTAAGCTTAGATGCCAAGATGCTAAAGTCAAACGATAATGTCACAACGTTTGGCTACGGCAGATGCTAATGTTAAACACTGATGCAATGGCTAAAGTCAAACAGCTAGTGTACAGAGGTGGCTAACGTAGCAGCTGCTAGTTTCGCTCAAGGTCAAAAGGTAATGCCACCACGTTTGGCTACAGTACAGTAGCTGCTAATGTTAAACGCAGATGCAACGGCTAAAGTCAAACAGCTAGTGTAGATGCTATGAGTCTAAGCTAAGATGCGAAGATGCTAAAGTCAAACGATGATGTCACAGTGTTTGGCTACAGCAGATGCTAATGTTAAACACTGATACAATGGCTAAAGTCAAACAGCTAGTGTACAGAGGTGGCTAACATAGCAGCTGCTAGTTTTGCTCAAAGTCAAAAGGTAACGCCGCCACATTTGGCTACAGTAGCTGTTTATGTTAAACGCAGATGCAACGGCTAAAGTCAAACAGCTAGTGTAGATGCTATGAGTCTAAGCTTAGATGCTAAGATGCTAAAGTCAAACGATAACGTCACAACGTTAGGCTACGGCAGATGCCAATGTTAAACACTGATGCAATGGCTAAAGTCAAACAGCTAGTGTACAGAGGTGGCTAACGTAGCAGCTGCTAGTTTTGCTCAAGTCAAAAGGTAATACCACCATGTTTGGCTACAGTAGATGTTTATGTTAAACGCAGATGCAACGGCTAAAGTCAAACAGCTAGTGTAGATGCTACGAGTCTAAGCTAAGATGCTAAAGTCAAACGATATAGTCACAACGTTTGGCTACAGCAGATGCTAATGTTAAACACTGATGCAATGGCTAAAGTCAAACAGCTAGTGTACAGAGGTGGCTAACGTAGCAGCTGCTAGTTTTGCTCAAAGTCAAAAGGTAATGCCACAGTACAGTAGCTGCTAATGTTAAACGCAGATGCAACGGCTAAAGTCAAAAGGCTAATGTAGATGCTTTGGTCGTGGCTAATATGGTATCTGCGCTTGTGTATTAGCCACTAAAGTCAAGGGATAATGTCACAACGTTTGGCTACAGCAGCTGCTAATGTTAAACGCCGATCTAATCTAATCAAATCTAGTTTAATATCCAGTTTGATTATTGTGCTAAACGTTGTTTTGTTGACAATTCTACCAGTGGAGCGTGCTACCGCTCGCTAGCTAGTTAGCTAGCTGCTCTTATAAATCGTCAGTTATTTTCTGACATTAGCGTTGAAAGCTCAACGGTCCTTTGGACGTATATCAAACCAACATATTCCGACACTGTAACGTGCTTATTTGCGAAAATACATTACAATGAAAATGTTCCTCGGCAGATGCGGCCGCCATCTTTGTTGAAAAATATCAGCCGGCTTGCTGAATTCGCAAAGCATCATGGGTAATTTCATCTTCACAAAAAATTAACATCTTAGAGATTATTTGATCTTTGAAACATATTAAACAATCCAAACTGAAGTGCATTATTAATCTTAACATGGACGAAACATGATTTGGGGATTTGGTGACATCCAAACCTTCTTCCCCCCCCGAGACGATCCTCTCGCTGCTCTTGCATCCTTCACATCTCACCATCGCCCTCTTTTTCCTTCCTCCAGTTCACTCTTTGATTATAAGAACCTGCTGATTTCCACTCCTTCTTTCCCTCCCCTTGCAATCAGCAGCCCTCTTTTATGTCAATCACCACCTCTGCAGAGTCAGAGCCTGAGCGACAGCTCCGAGCGTGGTGTGGATTCTGCTCTGCGGACGCCTGTTGCTCCGATATTTAAATAGCGACTCCTCATTTTCTACGTGGCTAGGACGTGATTAGCGCTAAAGACGGTTCAGGGTTAATAGAAGGCTTTTTGACGTGCTAATTACAGAGGAATATGGCAACGACTTATTCTCAGAGGTCACATTTTTAGCTTTAATTCGTTGGACATTTGGCTCGAGGACACACAGAAGTCAAAACATCTGTTGCAGCCACAGTAGATGCTAAAGTAAAACAGCTACTGTAGATGCTAGAGTAATATATCAGCTGCTAATGTAATAGAAACAGACTCTGGCTAAAGAAGCTGCTAAAAGCAAACAGCTAGTGCACAGTGGTGGCTAACGTAGCAGCTGCTAGTTCTGCGCAAAGTCAAAAGGTAATGCCACCACGTTTGGCTACAGTACGGTAGCTGCTAATGTTAAACGCAGATGCAACGGCTAAAGTCAAACAGCTAGTGTAGATGCTATGAGTCTAAGCTAAGATGCTAAAGTCAAACGATAATGTCACAATGTTTGGCTACAGCAGCTGCTAATGTTAAACGCTGATGCAACGGCTAAAGTCAAACAGCTAGTGCACAGTAGTGGCTAATGTAGCAGCTGCTAGTTTTGCTCAAAGTCAAAAGGTAATGCAACCACGTTTTGGCTACAGTACAGTAGCTGCTAATGTTAAACGCCGATGCAACGGCTAAACTCAAACAGCTAGTGTGGATGCTATGGTCGTGGCTAATATGGTATCTGCTAGTGTATTAGCCGCTTAAGTCAAATGATAATGTCACAGTGTTTGGCTACAGCAGCTGCTAATGTTAAACGACGATGCAACGGCTAAAGTCAAACAGCAGTGCACAGTAGTGGCTAACGTAGCAGTTGCTAGTTTTGCTCAAAGTCGAAAGGTAATGCCGCCACATTTGGCTACAGTAGATGTTTATGTTAAACGCAGATGCAACGGCTAAAGTCAAACAGCTAGTGTAGATGCTATGATACTGGCTAATGCTAATCGCATTGCTGTTTGTGTATTAGCCACTAAAGTCAAGCGATAATGTCACAACGTTTGGCTACAGCAGCTGCTAATGTCAACGAACGGGTACAACAGACTGTGCTTACAGTAGCTGATACTGTAATTAAGCAGATATTTTAGATGCTATGGTAGTGGCTAATATGGTATCTGCTTGTGTATTAGCCGCTAAAGTCAAACATTAAGGTCAACAACGTTTGGCTACAGCAGCTGCTAAGGTACAACAGACTCTATTTACAGTAGCTGATACTGTAATTAGGCAGATATTGTAGATGCTATGGTAGTGGCTAATATGGTATCTGTTAGCGTATTAGCCTGTACTGTGTTGTGATGTCATCTCTAAAAGGCAGCTTCATTTTACTGACTAAAAAAAGGGTAATACCGTTACTTTTTTTTTTTTACAGCAAATCTAGTTTAATATCCACTTTGATTATTGTGCTAAACGTTGCCCGAGAGCAAAATTAAACTAACTGCTGTCAAACTGCTCAGTGCTTCATTTCCACTTAAATGGAGGAGAACTAAAAAGGTGGTTTTATTTGAAGTATAATCTTCTTCTTCTTTACTGTACTCACCTGTATTGTGACGATTCTTGGCAGCGGCTGGCGAGTGTTGGCTCCTCCCTCAATGGCGATACCCAGGGTGCTAGCGCTCTTAGCCACCCTCACTAGTGTCGAGGTGGGCTCCAACAAACCCGGCTACAGCGAGGAAGAGGACAGGTTAGAATTAAAGAAAAACTGTTATTTTAGGCTTTCATTTTTAAACCCAGTGTGAACGCAATACGCCGTCCTTTTGCGCGGTATGCTAACGTAGCATTGATGCTGTGTTTTCATCATGGTATGGTTCGGTTTGGTACAGTATGGTAAGATCCGACTGAGATCGGTACGTTAACTTGGCAGCATAGCGTGACGTCGTACCGGTGCGGCGACAACAAACGACGTCATTGAACGCGTCACAACAGGCAACAAAGGAGGACACCTAGCAGCTCTTTTTCCTCGGTCTCAACAAGACGTCGAAATTTGGAGTTTCGGGAATTGATACAGTGAAATATCGCAATTATTTGTGTGGCAATATTATTATATATACCAAATAACGTTTTTTTTTAGCATATTTTTTAACAAATGCGCATTAAACTTTACGTGGGTTCACATTAAAATAAATTGAGAAAGCAATTGACGTTTCAGTCCACTAGATGGTGCCAATTGCTCGCTCACTCTCACTACAGCTGTTGCGTGAGTGTATATCGCAATATATGATTTTGCAAATAGAGCTTGTGTTGGCAGCCATCTTGATTGCCCAAGAAGCTGCAGCGAGAGCGAGAAGGAGCTAACGGTTATAACATTTTACGGGTCCATATTTCCGTCTAAATAGATTTTTTACATGTATATCGTGACGCTAGTCTGACCGTACCCTACCATTTTAGGGCGCCAAAGAATGGAACGGTTGGCGCTGGTTATTTCTGATAATATTCCGAAAGGAAAAATACGCATTGTATTGTACCAAAACCGAAGCGTTCCACTTGGTGGAAACACGGCTATAATTCGGAACTCGGAAGTTGGAGCTGGGAGTGACGTTACCCTATCCCAGGCTAGCTATTGCTACAGCCCTATGTTTTTACGACAACAGTGCCATTAGCGGTAAAAGTAGCAGTGTTTGTATTTTAAATCGGGGGAAGGTGAGTTTACTTCGAGCCATAGAGTCGACTTCAGGTTGTTGTTTTTATTTACATATATATATATATATGTTCAATCCTAGCGGTGCATTTAAATAACCATTTATTCATTTCCCACAATGCAACTGTGTTCCCATTACTCGGTGACCTTTTTTTTTTAATGTAAACCCCGCTCTTCCACGCTGGCTTCTGTAACTCAGCGGGGATTTTTCAGCTACGTTTTGCACATAATTTTTTAAGACGGATGTCTCAGCTGTGGGGCGTTCAAAGCCTTATATACCGTACGCGAAACTGCAGAGGAAAAAACAAATCAATGTTTTTTACGTCTCCTGCTGCGGTGAAACGGCCGCTGGGACCTCGTTCGTTCATTCACCTTTTTCTTCATCAAGTAAAACATTATTCTACACCGATTAAGAAGCAAGACAGTGATTTGAAATCTTTGATTATGCTAACCTTCAGTGACAGTGAACGATGATGTGATGAGAGTGAATTAATGACATGAGTAAAAAAAAAGACAGATGGATACGATCACGGCTCAGATTATGGTGACGGATGAGCAGTTAATTAGCAGTTAATCACACTGATTCATCGACGCGTACGTCGTTCTGCGAACATAACTTAACCCCGTGGTTTTTACTGCGGCTGCGAACACGGATTATTATACAGAGGATCTGATGATACGTCACAGGTGGTGATCAGGTCACAGGTGATCAGGTCAGCGGTTCAGTGAGTACTTTTACTGCGTCATGTTGCTGTTTGACCACCTTTTCTGACCTTTTCTGACTGGAGTCTGTGTCGCTGTTGCTGCACCAAACCCCATAGAGAAAGTCAGGGATTTTAAACTGCACAGCACACGAGAGTCATTACTCAGTCAGTAAAAAGAACCCTTTTAAAACCCTTTATTCAGCAAAGGGGTTTTAAATGGTTCTCTGGATCCAAATGGTTCTTACTGGAACCATTAGTGTTACCAAGAACCCTTGAAAAACCCTTCGGGAAAAGGGTTTTTCAGAAGCAAATGGTTCCAGGTAGAACCTCAGCTCTTGTAGAAGAACAAGTTTGGAACCCTTATTTCTAAGAGTGTAGAGTTCTAGAGATCTAGAGCTCCTAGAGTTCCTAGAGTTATAGAGTTTCTAGTGTTCCCAGAGATCCTAGAGTTTCTAGTGTTCCTAGAGTTATAGGGTTTCTATAATTTTCTAGAGTTATAGAGTTCTTAGAGCTATAGAGTTTCGTTTTCCTATAGTTTCTAGTGTTCCTAGAGTTATAGGGTTTCTAGAGTTTCTAGAGTTATAGAGTTCTTAGAGCTATAGAGTTTCTTAAGTTCCCAGAGTTTCAGAAGCAAATAGTTCCAGGTAAAACCTCAGCCCTTGTAAAAGGACACTTTTGGAACCTTTTGGAATGTAGAGATCTAGAGTTCTAGAGTTTTTAGAGTTTATAGAGATCCTAGATTTATAGAGTTTCTAGTGTTCCTAGAGTTATAGAGTTCCGAGAGCTCCTAGAGGTTCTAAAGTTCCTAGTGTTATAGGGTTTCTAGTGTTCCTAGAATTATAGTGTTCCTAAAGTTTCTAGGGTTATAGAGTTTATAGAGATCCTAGAGTTATAGAGTTTCTAGAGCTCCTAGGGTTATAAAGTTTATAGAGAGCCTAGAGTTATAGGGTTTCTAGAGTTCCTAGAGTTATAGAGTTTGTAGTGTTCCTAGAGTTATAGAGTTTCTAGAGCTGCTAGAGGTTCTAGAGTTCCTGGGGTCATACATTTTATAGAGATCCTAGAGTTATAGAGTTTCTAGTGATCCTAGAGTTATAGAGTTTCTAGAGTTCCTAGAGTTATAGGGTTTCTAGTGTTCCTAGAGTTCCTAGAATTATAGAGTTTCTAGTATTCCTAGAGTTCTAGAGTTTCTAGTGTTCCTAGAATTATAGAGTTTCTAGTGTTCCTAGAGTCTCTGGAGTTCCTAGAGTTAGAGAGTTCTTAGAGCTCTAGAGTTTCTAAATTTCCTCGAGTTTCGGAAGCAAATAGTTCCAAGTAGAACCTCAGCCCTTGCAGAAGGACCCTTTTGGAACCCTTATTTCTAAGAGTGTCCACTCAGCTTCAGATAAACCCCGCCCCCCCTTCCCCTCACCGGTTTGGAGGGCTTGTCCCCCCCGCCTCCCTGGGGGGGGTCTCGTGGGGGGAGGCGAGTGCGTGAGGAATGTGGGCTGATGCTGTCTTTGCTGACGTGTGCTGACTCAGCAATGTCCACGCCACTGTCCTCACTGAGGGTCTGACCGCTGTCTGACAGCTGAGACAGGGCGCCACCTGGGGGGGAGGGGGAGGTGGAGCAGGCAGACATGATGTCAGGGAATCTCAGTCACATCACACTGATCAGCCTCTGAACACACACACACACACACACACACACACTGACCATTAAAACAAAAGAGGAAAAAAAAAGATTTAATTTAAGATTAGTGCTCCAGTGGTAATGGAACACAATGTTCTGGAAGATTGCTCATTACTTCCACTACATTATAAAAAGCCAGATTATAAATAGCGTCTTACTTTTAATTGAAACTACAGCACAGTGACCAGTGAGATCAAAACACAACTGCGCTTTTTCTGCAAACCACAGATACGATTCTACTTTGTCACGTTTCTAAACTAAAAACTCGATTGTGTTTAACTCATCGCGGCGTTTTGGGCATAATTAGCTCATTCCTAGTGATGAATGTGGTTGGTTTTATACTGCGTTCCAGTTTTCAGAGGCCTTATTTTCCCAGTTATGAGCGGAAAATGTCAATTGTAGCGCCCCCTACAGTCGCAATTCAAAAGTTTTTTTACTTTATACTTTTCCCTATTTTCCCACTAACGTCTATGAACAAGCTACTCCAGTGTTTTTAACGTATACAGTAGAAAAAGACAAGATAAGCTTGATGCTAGTTTGCTAACAGTGCTATAACGATAATATAAATCACTAAATAAACTAATTTCTGGAGGCTTAAGGATAGTAGCTAACTAGGACTAGTTAGTAATAAGATAAACTGTCACTGTTTAGGAGTGAAATAGTGTGTAAAGGTGTTAAATGGGTTAGATTAGCTTGCTAGCTTGTTAGCAAAGTCTGAAATAAGTTATACACATAGTATTATCCTACATATTTGTGTGGACATCTTTCTTTGGTGTCTTAAGTGTGTAATGTTGTATAAAATACATAGGTTTAGCGTGCTAGTTAACAGACCTAGCTTGTTTGAATAAACGGACTTAAGGGCTAAGGTTACTAACTAGATCAAATTTGGTTCACATGTTAAATTAAGATATATTTACGTATGAAATACAGCATAATGTGTTCATCAAATAGGCTAAATTAGCTCGCTTGTTAGCAAACCTAGCTATAAAACTTAGGAAAACAAACTAGTTAGTAATTAGTTGTACACGTTGTTTTTAAGGCGATTTGATGTATAAAATACAGCATAATGTGTTTTGTAAATGTGTTAAGATTTGATTTTTAATGACTAAACCGAGCTATGATGCTAACACTAGACCTGTACAGAAATATCACTTTAGAAATGTTTCATAAAAGCATTTCCCGTGGTTTGCAGAAAACGAAAATAGCCACGTCGTTATTACGTGTGAAATTAGCATCACATAGCGTCACGTGGTTCTGAGTAAACGCAGTGTTTTACAGACGAACTACAAAAACGCTTCCAGAGAAGAAGAAGAACGCATTGTCTGCTTCGCGGCTTTGTCGTACACTTTTGTGTGTCCGTGTTTGCAGCACAGTCAGCATCTGCAGCTCCAGTGCGTTGATAAAACAGTGAAGTGACTCTGTCTGTTCGCTCTGGAGCTGGTTTACGCTCCGGTGAACTTGTGAGGACCGAGCGTCTCGCACCATAAACTCTGATACCAACGTGACTGAAGAAGAAAAACATAAACGTTTGTGGCCGACGACAGTTAACAGTCGTGGTGTTTTCTTCTGTGATCATTTCTGTTTTTTCCAATTTACTGAAATGGTGGCGATTTTTACACATTAAAGGGACAGTTCAGGGTTTAAAGTGTGGTTGTATGAGGTACTGACGCACATCACTGACACACAGCACTCACAAATCTACATATGCTTTAGTGTATAACATCTAAAGAACATGTTAGTTTCTTTATCTCACTGTTTTATCACATAGGAACTGAACCACTCACTCTCCCTCCACCAAACACCATAGAGAAAATCATTTTCTGAATGGAGTTTGGTGCAGGAGAGGAAGTGGTTTACAAATCAAGTTTCTTGTTGATTACAATGAGTTAACATATACTTTGGACATCATAGACTTTTGGAACCCTTATTTCTAAGAGTGTAGAGTTCTAGAGCTCCTAGAGATCTAGAGTTTCTAGTGTTCCTAGAGTTATAGAGTTTCTAGATTTCCTAGGGTTATAGAGTTCTTAGAGATCTAGAGTTTCCAAAGTTCCTAGAGCTCCTAGAGTTATAGAGTTTCTAGTGTTCCTATAGTTTCTAGAGTTCCTAGAGTTATAGAGTTCTTAGAGCTCTAGAGTTTATAAAGTTCCTAGAGTTTCAGAAGCAAATAGTTCCAGGTAGAACCTCAGCCCTTGTAGAAGGACCATTTTGGAACCCTTATTTCAAAGAGTGTAGAGTTCTATAGCTCCTAGAGATCTAGAGTTCTAGAGCTCCTAGAGTTTCTAGGGTTATAGAGTTATAGAGTTCTTAGAGATCTAGAGTTCCCAAAGTTCCTAGAGCTCCTAGAGTTATAGAGTTTCTAGTGTTCCTATAGTTTCTAGAGTTTCTAGTGTTCCTAGAGTTTCTAAAGTTATAGAGTTCTTAGAGCTCTAGAGTTTCTAAAGTTCCTAGAGTTTCAGAAGCAAATATTTCCAGGTAGAACCTCAGCCCTTGTAGAAGGACTCTTTTGGAACCCTTATTTCTAAGAGTGTTGAGTTCTAGGGCTCCTAGAGTTCTAGAGTTTGTAGAGTTCCTAGAGTTTCTCGGGTTATAGAGTTCTTAGAGCTCTAGAGTTTCTTAAGTTCCTAGAGTTTCAAAAGCAAATATTTCCAGGTAGAACCTCAGCTCTTGTAGAAGGACCCTTTTGGAACCCTTATTTATAAAAAAGATTGAATTACAATGAGTTAACATATTCTTTGGACATCATAGACTGACGACGACGTTTGCCAAGTGGCTTAAATCTGGTGACCGGTGCGCGGCAGCCAGCAGGGGGCGCTCACAGCGCAGCACACTACCTCACACAAGCACACGCTTTCTAAGCCACACCGTTGACCTCCTGCGATCTACCGTCCTCACCTCGGGCTTGTGGCAGCGGCCGCACCTCGTTGACGTCTGGCTCTGCGTTCGGCCGGTGAACCTCCACCGTGACAAACTGCGATTTAGAGGCGGAGGAGGACGACGACGACGACGCGGGGGAGGATTTGGACTTTAGGGGCAGGGACGGGGGAGGCTGGGGAGCAGGGAGTGGAGGTGGTGGTGGAGGGGGAGGCGGCGGTGACGGTGACGGGGCGGCGGGTTTGGCGCCTCTGCTCGGGGACTGGACTCTGGGAAACGGGCCGATGCTGCGCGCGACGACCTTGGACAACTGAGCGCCTTTAGCGCGCGGCGCGGAAAGATCTCTCTTTCTGACGGCCGCGTAGTCCTGAGACGCCGCCACCGCCTCCCTGGGCTGGTGTTGGTGTTGGTGTTGTTGTTGTTGTTGTTGTTGTTGTTGTCGTTTGTGGTGCGGTGAGGGTGCGGGTGAGGGCGTGGCCTCTCTGCCGTGGCTGTGGGTGGGCGGGGCCGTGAAGTACAAGCCCGAGCGGTTGGATTCGGGTTTGCCGCGCCTCTGCACGCCGGGAGGGGGCGGGGGCTTGAAGGAGGGAGGGGGCTCGGCGGCGGCGGCGGCGGACTGTACATCATCCTGAAGTGAGAGGATATTCATCATCATTGATTAGAGGGGGGGGGAATCAATTTATTGTAGCACAATATACTGCGATAGAAAACGTGAGCGATGGAGCCGTAATCTGCAGAGTAATAAATCGCCTCCAGTTAGTGAGTCGGGAGAATGGATTAAGTTTTGTTTGAATACATTAAAAGAGACGTTTTGAAGTGGGGTTGTATGAGGTTGGTCGACACAGTCAGTGTCTTATTTACAGGTTACTGCATGAGTATTTTACCAAGGTTTTAAAGAAACATTAAAGAAAACTGTGACTCACAGTCATGAAATTGCCCTTTCAAAAGTGGAATTTTAAAGCCATTTTAATGTCAACTTTGTCGGAGTGCTGAGGCCACACCTTCTGACGTAGACAAAATCCTTTTATAACTCTTAAACATTAATGTGTCTAGAACATATATACCAAGTTTGACACGGCTAGTTCAAAACGTACTACGTGACTCGGTTCCTTTGAAACTGCCATGTTGGCAGGCAAAGATGAGCAGCATTGGAGCTGGATTTAACCTCAGAGTTCACAGTCAACTTGGAGGAAAATCAGAAAAACTGTTCTACTGTACAATATTTACCAGAAAAATTTGGAAAACTAGAAAATAAACTAATAACAAAGAAAACTGTGACTGACGGTCTTCAAATTGCCCTTTCAAAGCGTTCAAAACTGGACTTTTAAAGCCATTTTAACGTCAACTTTGTCGGAGCGCTGAGGCCACACCTTTCAACGTAGACAAAATCTTTTAAAAAATATTAAACGTTAACTTGTCTAGAACATATATAGCAAGTTTGACGCGGCTAGCTTAAACGTGCTACGTGACTTGGTTCCTGTGAAACCACCGTAATTAAACCTGTCAGAGTTCACCGTCTTTATCCATTTTTTTCTCTGCTGGAACTTGGAGGAACATATGAAAAACTGTTCTACTGTACAGTATTTACCAGAAAAAGAAAGAAAACTAGAACATAAACTAATAAAGAAAACTCGGACTCACAGTCATAAAATTGCCCTTTCAAAGCGTTCAAAAAGTAGACTTTTAAAGCCATTTTAACGTCAACTTTGTCGGAGCGCTGAGGCCACACCTTTTAACATAGAGAAAAGCCTTTCATAACTTTTAATCTCTAACGTGTCTCGAACACATATAGCAAGTTTGACGCAGCTAGCTCAAACGCGCTAGGACGAGTTCGTTCAAATGCGTAGACTAGCCATTTTTGTTTTGGTTGGGTTTACACAACACAATTTTTCACAGTTTTCTTTTTTGTAGTTCTTAAATTTCACGAAATAATCAAGTATTGTTCTTTTATATATGTAGTATATCTGTATAAAAACCCTTCATACGTGTTATTATCTTCATTTTGTGGGTCTAGGTTACATTTATTTGAGTATACGCCACTGTGTTTAAGAGGTCAATACTCTTTCCCAGGTGAACAGCGTCGCTGTAACAACAGAGAAAACAGATTTTCTCACCTAATAAACTCCAGAACAGTGTTTTCAACACTTTATCTCGCCGTTAAACATCAGACACGGACGTTTGCGTTGCCAATACCAGGCTCCATTGACAAAAAAAAACCCTCCATTTTAAATCATTGATCCACTGCTGCCTTTATCGCTCTGTTAATATCTGTTGTGTTTTTTAAAACTTCTTTGTTTGAAAAACTTTGGTTCAGCGACACAAAAGTCAGAGAATAAGTTTGTCCCTCAGAGCTAAAGAAAAACCCACCATGTTTTTCTGTGGGGTTTGGTGTGAGGAGACTAATGAGCTGTTGTTTCACAGCAGTCAAAGTGTGAGTCTTCTGCACAGCAGCGCAGTAATTGTGTCGCCTTTTGTCGGCCGCGTTTTCACCGCGTCGTCCGTCGCTCACACAACCGCACACTTCAAAAACTTTATAAAACTTTATAAAAAAGCAAAGTTTGAACCTCTTTTTTAACCACTAACAAGGTGTCAAACATCCAGAGCAGGGGTTGCTGGTTTGATTTCTCCTCTTCGTGACGCACACGCAAACTCAAAGAGAAGTGAAACAGTGAAATGATCAACACACAAAAAAAACAACAACACAACAAATGAGCATAAATAAACGTCAACAAAGGAAAAAGTGTAGGGAATGATTTGCAAATGCTTTGACCTTCCTCTCGTCTGCTGCGCTTCATTACAAACAAACGACAAACGCTCGCTGTGTTGCCGTGGTAACTGAGGTCGCCAATGCAATCAAATGTTTTTGTTGTTGTTGTTGTTGTTTTTTCTCCGGCTAACCTGAGGTGAGAACTCTGGACTTGTCCTTGCAGAGATTAAGAGGAGATTAAGAAGTAGGAGGAGCTTTGGCGCATAAAGATGATTAGAGTCTGCTCTTAAACAGCAGCATGTCACAGAACTTTAAAGAACTTTTTAAAACTTAAAAACACTGCAGTGACGCGTCAACAACTCATTAAACTGGACACAAAAGAGTTAAAACCACAGCTTCCATTGTTTCTTGAATTGTGACCAATGTCACATTAAGACCCATGTAAACTCAATTTTTGTCCATTTTACATCGAAAAGTCCTCTCCGTCACTACCTCACATGCCTCTGTGCGTTTTTTTCTGCGTCAGTATGGACATTTATGCAATACTGCCTCTAGGGGGCAGTGCCGAGTACAAAGTCAAAAAACACGGTGACCATTAAAGCGGTTGTTTCTTCATCTAACGCACGTTAACGCATGACGCGTTTCCATGACGAGTGACCGGAAAAAGACGTGACTTTACGTGACTCTTTAACGATCCATTTCCACTGTAGGCGCGCTAACCGCGCTAACGGAGCTAACTGGTAAACGGTGCCGCGGCACGTAAACACAACGTCACGCACGTCTTTTTCCGGTCAGTCGTCGCGGAAACGCGCCGCATTTCAATGTTGACGCCGTTAGCGCGCCCAGCGCTAGTCGTTTTATTGTGTATTGATCCAAAATAGACTGAAACGCAAGCAGAATTAGCATCAGTGGACTGTAAGACCACTTTCTAAGTATAAAATATATCGAATTAATGCCCTTACAGACTCTTCTTTCTTTGTTTTCTTAACTAAATGGATTACTGACTCTATACTGCCCCCCTGAAATGTCCAGTGGTATTGCTCCATTTTGTCCGAAATAAAGACAAAGTTCGGACGAAAAGGCTCCGTAATGGACCATTAAAGTCTTGGAACGGCAACTTTTCTTCTCGCACCTTTGGAAAATTCCAACCACCTCCCAGTTCAACTGGAATGTACCATTTTGTACAAACCCTACAGAATCAGCCACGTCTCGACCCCCCCCCCCCCACCACCCAACGTCCTCTGTCTTAGCCAAGCGTTATCAGTCCAGTGCAGACACCTTACCAGAGAGATGTCAGTCAGCAGCGTGTTCAGACTCTCTGGAGGATCTTCACCGTTACTCTCCACCACACTGTCGTTCTGTGACAAACAGGAAATAAAGAAACAGAAGAAGACAGAGAAGCAAAGACAGTGATGTGTTTACACCAAAACAGATGGCACGTTTTCAGGCACGAGTAAAACCACATTTAACTTATTAGTTTCTGGAGTTTCTAGAGTTCATAGTGTGTAATGTGCAACATTTGAGTTAAACATGTTCACTTAAGTTGAAACATGGACCTTGGTTCGAGCTGCAGAGTTTCTTCATATTTTCCGAGTTAGCAAAGGTCTACTATGGTCTGCGTGATTTAAATATCGTAATTTACCGATATCAGTTTCTAGAGCTCCTAACGTTCCAGAGTTTCTAGAGTTCCAGAGCTCCTAGGGTCACATAATTTCTAGAGTTCCTAGAGTCAGAGTTTCTAGAGTTACTAGAGCTCCTGGGGTTATAGAGTTCCTAGAGTTTCTAGAGTTCCTAGAGTTAGAGTTTCTAGAGTTACTAGAGCTCCTAGGGTTATAGAGTTTCTAGTTAGAGTTCGTAGAGTTAGAGTTCGTAGAGTTACTAGAGCTCCTAGGGTTATAGAGTTTCTAGAATTAGAGTTCCTAGAGCTCCTAGGGTTATAGAGTTACTAGGGTTATAGAGTTTCTAGAGTTATAGAGTGTCTAGTGTTCCTAGAGTTTCTAGATATCCTAGGGTTATAGAGTTTCTAGAGTTCCTAGAGTTACTAGAGCTCCTAGAGTTCCTAGGGTTATAGAGTTTCTAGTGTTCCTAAGGTTATAGAGTTCCTAGAGTTTCTAGAGTTCTTGGAGCTCTAGAGTTTCAAAAGTTCCCAGAGTTTTCACATGAGGAAGATCATCTGGGTGAGATGCGTTCACAC